>NC_135971.1:34583523-34706023 GCF_053455715.1 Rhinoraja longicauda
CCTTACACAGAGCAACCCACCCCAATCACCACCGAGCCAGACAGCACTGGAGCGAGTTTCCTCCACAAAGTGTCAACGTTTGCAGATGCACAATTCACAGCCAACAGCACAACTGCCCACACGAATGTACCATTGCTGTGGTGAAAGCCGTGTTAAATGGGACCATTGTGCATCAAATTATGGGTTTTCTGTTCTGCCAAAGGGTCGGGCAGCTCGAAGGTGAGGAATGCCAAGAAACCCTCCATGGGAACACTACAAATTTTGGCCATCGCACACGGAAACAGCCAGTGTGAAGAATCAAACGCTGTTTTCCAAACAGGTGAGACCGGCAGCCAAGACCAACCATCCCAATCAACACTGATCCAGACAGTACAGCAACAAGAGTTTCTTCCACAAAGCACCAACGCTTCCCAGCGTTTGCTGACGCACAATTCACAGCCAACGGCACATCCACCCACACAAACGTGGCAGACGCCTCTCCACCGCCCACCAGCGGCCGGAACCGTTGCCTCATCTGAGTTCCAGGCTCAGCACTCAGCCCACAGCCTCCATGATGCAGACTGTAACACCAGGCAGTGTGACTTTCCTGTGTCCTACTGCTCCCCACTCCTCCTACAGGGAACCTCAGTGGTGGCTCCACTGGGTCTTGGTCTTAACCCTCTTTCAACCAGGTTGGCCCAGCTACACCGAGCAGAGGCCTCACTTTTGTTCCCATCCGCCCCCACCTCAACGAGTTCCAGGTCCGCCATGATGTAGAGCTTTTCCTCTGTCACCTCCGCCTCCGTGCCTTTTTCTATGGGAAGAAGTCCTCACCACCCAGTGATGACCCCTTCACCACCAGTCCCCTCTTCTTGGACTCCCCCAAACGGCCTTCTACTCTCTTTAGAACTTTTTATTTCTAACTGCCATTGTGACACGAAACGTCTCAACTTTTCCACTCCCCTTACCTATTCTAACCACTCCCCCTCTGAACGTACAGCCCTCCGTTCACTCTACAGTAACCCCGACTTAATAATGAAACCCGCTGACAAGGGAGGTGCCATGGTAGTCTGGCGCACTGACCTCTACCGGGCTGAGGCCAAGAGACAACTCTCAGCAACCCCCTCCTATTTATCCTTGGACCATGCTGAAAGATCTGCATGGAGGACCCATTTATCTCAAATTATCGCAGAAAGGGTGCAAATAGTAAGATTTTGTTCTCCACCATTGACAGATTATTAAACTCTGCTTCAACCCCTGATTTTTTAAGCCAAGCTTCTGTTGAAAAATGTGAGTTGTTTGCCGATTATTTTAAAGATAAGGTTCAGGCTATCAGAGCTGGTATCCCTTTAGATTCTACTGTCTGCTGCCGACCTAGTGAAGCACAGTCAAAAATGGGCAGTTTCACAAGTATATCTACCTCAGAACTTTGTCAAATCGTGGCTGAGAGTAAATCCACTACCTGTCATTTTGACGTGGTTCCAACAAAGTTTTAAATAATGTTTTTAACAATTTATCCTTTTTTTCCTTACAATTGTAAACATCTCCCTTGAGACTGGAACTTTCCCAGATACTTATAAAACCGCTGTCGTAAAGCCTCTGTTAAAGAAACCAAATTTTGACAGTGGGCTACTGAGTAATTCTCGACCCATATCACATCTACCCTTCATCACCAAGGTGCTGGAGAAAGTGGTATTCAACCAATTACAACACTTTCTGAATCAAAATGACATCTTAAGAGAAATTTCAATCTGGCTTCAGAGCAAATTACATCGCTGAGACTGCCCTGATAAAAATAGTCAGTGATCTAAGAGTTCACAATGATGATGATCAGTGCTGCACCTCTTCAACATCACAACAGCTTTTGACACCATAGATCACAGTATTCTTATAGATCGCCTAGAAAACTGGGTGGGCCTGTCACATCAGGTACTAAGTTGGTTCCAATGATATATAAGTGGAAGGAAGTACTTTGCTAGCCTTGGGGACTATGTGTCAGGGCTGCATGATATACCCTTTGGTGCAGCACAAGGTATCTGCCTTGGCCCGTTACTCTTTTCCTTGTATATGGTGCCGCGAGGAGGAGTTATCAGAAAGCATAATATAAACTTTCTAAGTTATGCCGATGACATAACTCTCTGTCAAAACCACTAATGCAAATGCCTTAACTTCTCCTGCCTATTTTCCATTAAAAAATGGATGAATGCCAACTTTCTTAAACTCAACGATGACATGACAGAAATTGTATTATTTGGATCAAAACCCAAGAGAGAGATGTTACTCAGTAAACTGGGAAATTTGACTGCCTATGTCAAACAAGAAGTCACAAGCCTGGCGTAATAATTGACAGTGATTTTAATTTTAAATCTCACATAAATAAGGTAACAAAGTGTGCTTTCTATCACCTCAGAAATATTGCTAAAATACGGCCTTTCTTAACTCAACATAACTAAAAAACTCATACATGCTTTCATATCAAGCAGACTTGATTACTGCAATGCCTTACTTACCAGTCTGCCTTCAAAATCCACCAACAAGTTACAGCTATTCAAAATGCCACAGCCCGGCTTTTAACAAATACCAAGAAAAGGGAACATCTCACCCCAGTATTTTACTCCCTTCATTGATTCCCTGTGAGATCCAGGATAGACTATAAAGTCCTCCTTCTTGTATATAAAGCCCCAAATGGCTTAGGAGCAGCATATCGTACAGTCCCTCCTCCCCTATGCCCCTACTCGAGCGCTCAGGTCTTCTGATGCTGGCCTGTTAGCCACTCAATGCTGCACCAACAAGAAAATTGGTGAAGCAGCCTTCTTCAATAACGCCCCCAAGCTGTGGAATATCCTCCCCAGGGCTGTGAGAGACACCCACTCAGTTGACATTTTTAAACGGCAGCTAAAAACATATCTTTTTAAATCAAACTTTTAACTGATTTTACTTCCTTTGTCCTTTTACACTTTCAATTTTACATTTTATTTTTTAATATAAATCTGTGTTTTGTATGCTATTAACTGCCCATGCCCTTACTGTTTTAAATTGTATTTTTGTTTAGACACGTGTTTGTTTTTGTGGAAAGCACTTTGGGCTGCATTCAATTGCATGAAAATTGCTATATAAATTAGTATTATTATTATTATTATGATCCCACAGATGAACACCAGGCCATAATCTCACAGACCATTTCAGATTTTAATCACGCCAGTGTCTGCCCTCCAACACCTCCAACCTTGTCGTTCCCCAGCTCCGTACGGCCCGGTTTTATCTTCTCCCCAAAATCTATAACCACAACTGCCCTGGCAGACCCATTGTTTCTGCTTGCTCCTGTCGTACTGAATAGATTTCCACATACTTCAACTCCATCCCCCCCCCCCCCCCGTCCAATCCCTCACTACCTTTGTCCAAGACATCTCACATGCCCTTCGTCTCTTCAATGACTTTTATTTTCCAGGTCCCCACTCCCTCATCTTTACTATGGATGCTCAGTCTACACCTCCACCCCCCACCAGGAAGGTCTTAAAGCCCTCCGTTTCTTCCTCAACCGCACAACCAGCCAATTTCCTTCTACCAACACTATCCTCCGCCTAGCAGATCTGGTCCTTATTCTTGACAACTTTAACTCCTCCCACTTCCTCCAAATCCAAGGCGTAGCTATGGGCACTCGCATGGACCCCAGCTATGCCTGCCTCTTTGTTCGGTATGTCGAACAATCACTGTTCCAAACGTACACTGGCCCTATCCCCGAATTCTACCTCTGCTACATTGGGATGTGGACAAGGTACTAAACAAGTACTTTATGTGTTGCCACCAATAAGGAGAGAGAACAGTCTGGAGAACACTAATATGCTGGGGCAGTTTGAGATTAAGGAGGAGGTGGTGTTGAGGCTCTTAAAGAGCATTAAGGTGGATAAATCCCCAGGACCTGATGGGATTTATCCCAGGTCAATGAGAGGGGCAAGAGGGAGATTGTCAGAGCTGACAATATCTTTGTGTCTAACCACAGACGAGGTCCCGGAGGACTGGAGAGTAGCCAATGTTGTTCCTTTATTTAAGACGGGAAGTAGAGAGAATTCAGGGAATTATAAGCCAATGAGCCTCACATCAATGATAGGAAACGTACTGGATAGGAGTCTTCAGGATAGAATCTACTGCCATTTGGAAGAGAATTACGGACAGTCAGTATGGCTTTGTACATGGCAGGTTGCAACTTACTAGCTGAACCAAGGATTTTGAGGTGGTGACAAAGATGATCGATGATGTAGGGCAGTGGGTGTTGCTGCCTACATGGCATTTAGAAAGGCATTTGATCAAGTATCCCATGGCAGGCTGATCCAGAAGATTAAGATGCATGGTATTAACAGTGACTTGGTGGTATGGATTCAGAACTAGCTTACTGATAGAAGATGGATGTGGTGGAAAGACTATATTTAGGCTGTAGTCTGCGACTAGTGATTCCGCAGAGATCTGTGCAGGGACCTCTGCTGTTTATAAAAATAACTTGGAGCCTAGCATAGACAGGTTGTTTAGTATGTTTGCAGATGACACCAAGATTGCTGGGGTCTGGACTGTGAGGGAGGCTGCCAAGATGTACAATGGGATATAGATCAATGACAGAAAAGGTTGGAGAAATGGCAGATGGAGTTTAATTCGAACAAGTGCAAGGTGTTGCACTTTGCCAGATCAAATGTAAGGAAATCAATGGCATGACCCTAAAGAGCATTGACATACAGAGGGGTCTTGGGGTCCAAGCCCATGAATTCCTGAAAGTAGCAACACAAGTAGATAGTGGTAAAAAGGCTTATGGTATGTTTGCTTTAGGTCGGGCCATTAAGAATAGGAGTCAGGAAGTCAAGGTGCAGCTTTATACGACTTTAGTTAGGCTGCATTTTGAGATAGAGTACAGGTCTGCTCACCCCATAACCGGACGGATGTGGAGGCTTTGGAAAACGGGCGGAGGTTTGCCAGAATGGTGCCAGAACCCTGGAGGTTGCTGGGAGACCTGACCAAGGTTGACCCGGTCGGGCCGGCGTTGGAGCCTCGCTAGTTGACGAAGCCCGTGGTCATCAGTGCCTGGGTCTACAGAGCCGCGGCTGGGGCCTGGGTCAGCACAAAGGAGGCGTCCGGAGAGGACCTGGCAGCGTCAGTGGAGACGGCCGCCTGGCAGCAGATGATGGCGCCGACCGATGGACGAGGGCGGACACGTGGAAGTGAGGACGCTTCTGCCGAGGAAAGGAATAAAGGAGGACCCGGCGTGGGGGGACCGCCATGAGGGAGGGGGGAAGAACAAAGGGGACCCAGCGTTGGAGGGACCCATGTGAGGGAGGGGGAAGAACAATGGGGACCCGGCGTGGGGGGACGGGACACGCACACCGTGAGGGGGGGGGGGAAAGAGAGGAAGAACAAAGGGGGACCAGGCACGGGGGGGGATTTGTAACTTTGCAAACGCCCTTTACGGGCGACTATTTCCACACCTTGGGTATGCAAGCACAGAATTTCACTGTGATGAGTCACATGTGACAATGAAGTATTCAATTCAATTTGAAGAATATAAAATTACGAGAGGCATAGATAGGGTAGACAGTTAGAACCTTTTTCCCAGGATGGAAAAATCAAATACTAGAGGGCATCGCTTTAAGGTGAGTGGGGCAAAGTTTAAAGGAGATGCGCTGGGCAACTTTTTTCTTTCTGTGCAGGTAGATGCGAGATGGATTTGGCATCATGTTTAGCACAGACATTGTAGGCTGAGGTGGTTTGTCCGTGTGCTGTACTGTTCTATGTTCTATGTATGACCCACAGGTGGTATCCTCATCCCAGAGATAGCCTCTGCTGTCCTACTTTCCACAGCTGCTGTAAAGTCTTGCTGTTTTACATATTTCACTCTTCAAATTTGTTATTCATGAAACAGTTCAATATTCTACATTGTACATTTCCTTTTCTCTTCTCAGCATTCTTTCCTCAAACGCTGACATTGACTCTGAGGTCAACCATCGCCTGAGTTGTGCCAGTGGAGCCTACGCCAGACACAGGAAGAGTCTTTAAAGACCGAGACCTAAAGGCTCAAACAAAACTGCTGTTCTACAGAACCTGTCCTCCCCACCCTGTTGTATGGAGTCGAGTCATGGGCCACCTACAGCAGGCACCTGAGAGCCCTGGAACAACACCATCAAAGATCCTTATGAAAGATTCTGAGGATCAGCTGGGAGGACAAACGCACCAACATCAGCGTTCTGGAGGAAGCCAACATGACCAGCATCACAACCTTGGAGAAAGATTACGAGAAGGTTGACACTGAGATTATGGAAGGTGAAGGCGAGACTATGGAAGGTGAGGAATATTAATCCGCAGAAAGTAGTCCAGATGGTGATAAACACGGGATCAATAACATGATATGATTCAACGTAAACTATGAAGGAAGACGTTATAGTCTCTGGCATTCTTAAAATACATGAAGAAGAAAAGACAATGGAAGTTGATCTGAAACTGTCCTTTCTCATTTCTTGACTTTTTCTATTGCAACCTGCATAAATACCAACCTTACTTTCTCTTACAATAACGCAACACCAATTCCGATGTCCAACACACATCTCCCTAAACAGATCCTGTACTGTCAACTGAAGGAAGGTCAGCAAGCCACCGGCGGGCCAAATAAACCTTCAAGGACAACATGAAGAACAGTCTGAAGAAATTCCACATCACATGGAGCAACTGGGAGCACATTGCACTGGACAGACGCTCCTGGAGGAAATCCGTGCAGGAAGGAGGAATTGGGGAAGGAAATATCTGAGGAAGTATGGGAGGAAGCACTTTGGAGGGTGCATACTTCTTCTATTTGCGCTGGGCACGGTCTCATCCAATGTAAACTCATTCATAGGGTTCATTGGACTAAAGCAAGACTGTCTAAAATTTACAATTATGTGAATTTGGACTGTGTAAGATGTAATCAGTCACCTGCAAATCATGTGCATATGTTCTGGTGTTGCCCATCTCTTGCTGGTTTCTGGAAAGACATCTGTAACACACTCTCAGAAATAAGCGGCACACAGATTGAACCAGACCCTATTACCGCATTATTTGGGGTTTCCTCATCCGAACTGCAACTCACTCAAATCAATAAGGGTGTAATTGCCTTGGTCACTCTGTTGGCAAGACGACTAATTTTGCTCAGATGGATATCTCCTGCACCCCCTTCTCATGCCCATTGGATTACAGACATCTTAAATTGCATCAAGTTGGAAAAAATCAAGCACACACTTAGGGGGTCTGTAAACAAATTTGGGCAATATGGACTCTTTTTTTTCCATGTTAGACAACTGGAACTCCCCTCAATTCCAGAGTGATGTAAACCTATATTAATTTATATATATATATTTTCATTTTTTTAAATCCTTGTTGAATGGAGATGAGGACATGACACATTCTGTCAGTGGTGGTGTAAAAGGCCTAGAGCATGTATACATGGCGTCTTGGATGTTGAGGACTGTACGGTCTGCTCTGGTTGACCTGGAAACATTTGTATCAATATATATATATTTTTTGTACTTTTGCTCTATGTTTTGTATTGTATTGTTGTTCTTAGTGTGCTATTTTGTACACCTGCTAAATAACTTACAAGTGCAATTATTTTGTTAATGCTGATTGTACTGGACATTTTTTTTTTTAAAGGAGTAATGATGACTTTGCAGAACTCGTAAGGCTCTTTGTGTTGTATAAAGATGCAGCCAGAATGCTGTATCTTTGAGTGGGGCCACGAGGGGCTACCAGTATGTAAGCATACTGGTGATCTCTCTCCCACTCCCGCGTGCCTAATAAAGAATTGTGGTTGTATCCGAGTTGACTAATGTGTTTGACTAACGCAAACTGAACTTTAACCTTCCGGGACCGCTGGGCATAGCGGGGTGTGGAATGCATCCTCAATAATGAAAGTAAAATTGTTGTATAGTCGTTTATTCAGTGTATTTGTTTGACCTGTATTATGGTGCTGGGTTTTGATTTGATTTGATTTATTTTGCACTGTACATATTGTTGATTAAATTACTTTTGGTTAAAAAACTGCGGTCTGTTGAATCACCAGTGGTGCTGAGACTGCGATGAGAGAGAGAATATTTGGTTGAGTTTTGTCAGCATTAACTTGAACAATTATTAAAAAGGATCTTAATCTAATTGCTGCAAATCTGAAACCTTTCACACACAAACACAATAGACTTCCTTGTGCAGACTTTAGTTTAGAGATACAGCACAGAAACAGGCCCTTCACCCCAACGAGTCCGCACCAACCAGCAATCGCCGCACATTAACACACGAGGTACAACTTTTACATTTATACCAAACCAATTAACCTACAAACATGTACATCTTTGGAGTGTGGGAGGAAACCGAAGATCTCAGCGAAAACCCACACAGGTCATGGGGAAAAGGTACAAACTTCGTACGGACAAGCATCCGTAGTCAGGATCAAACCCGGGTCTCTGGCAGTGAGGCAGTAGCTCGACCGCTAAGCCCACGTGCCACCTTTATTTAACTGTCCACAAAATGCAAGTTACTATAAAATTATTATCAAAGGAGAAAATGTGGTATGGGCCTCCTAAAATATGGTGTCTGTCTCCTTGGATTCTGAGGGTTAACCTTTTCACACAAAGGGTGATGGATGTATGGAACGAGCTGCCAGACCTAGTTGAGGTTGGGACTTTCCTGATGTTAATGAAAGTTAGACAGGTACATGGATAGGACAGGTTTGGAGGGATATGGGCCAAACACAGGCAGGTGGGACTAATATAGCTGGGACATGTTGCCCAACTGGCATGGGCAAGTTGAGCAGAAGGGCCTGACTCCACACTGTATCACTCTGTAATCATTAGAAAATTAACTAGTTCATGTCCAGAATTCAGCTGAATCTGGACGACATTCAGCGTAGGCTGAAGGGTGGCAAGTAACATTCAGACAGTGAAGTATCAAAGATCAGCTTCAAAAATAGAGAATCGAACCGTGTACAGTTGAAGCTCAATCACATCAGCATTGCCAAGACCCACCAACATTCTGGGGTCATCACCGGCCAGAAACTCAACTAGATTAAACACAATTACTGTGGCTACAAGAGCTGGTCAGGGGCTGTAGTAATTCATCTACTCATGTCCCAAAGTTTTCAACCAGATTCAAGGCAGGAGCATGATAGGATTCTATCCATCTGCATCAATTGATGCATCTCTAACAGCATTCCCATAGTTGAGATCATTATTCAAAGCAGCCCACTTGTTTCGCATTCCACAGAAACAAGCTAGATATTCTTTCCCCACACCTCTATTGCGCTAGGACTAGCTTTTACAACTCACTTGCCGGTCCAGAAGTTAACAGGACATCATCACATGCACTATGAGGCAGGTGCTCTCTCTTTTGTGAGATGATGAAGGGAGCCAAGAGGCCATCTCGTTAAAAGCTCACCTCTGCAGTAATTATGTCTTTCGCAGTGCGCTCTAGTGCACATGTAGGTAAAGCGTGGCACCCAGGGAAGATTTTGTTCTTAAAAGCAAATAGCATGGAGGAAGGATTTGTAAGGACCGATAAACAATTGGGAAAATACCACAGCTGAGAAAGGTGGGTATAGGATCAGAAACATTCAGGAGTTAATATACAAAACCAAAGGTGCATAAAAATGATGATCACTTGTGGTTGTGTTTCTGTTCCAATTGGGAGGATTAATTATCGCAGTAACATGATTTAACTAATTTTTCCAACAATAATTCAATCACAATTGTTATAAGCATTTTACCAGAAATGATGCTGAGTAATTTCAACTAATCCATCAAAGATGCTTGTGAGATACAAGAATAAAAGCCCGCTTCAAACAAAACAATAGACTTATTAATTAACTCAATGAGTATGGTTCACATAAACTTATTGGGCAAGGGCTCTCAGTGGAAAAAAAAGTGATTTGCTCCCGAATACCTTGTCATAATCTATTACAAGGTTTTGACAAATTTTCCATAACAATTGAGTTCCACTCGATGGGTAGTCTAATAGGATGACTAACTTAAGAGGGAAGTAAGCAGCTGCATGTGTTTGACTGTGGACGGTACAATTGTAACAGGGTTGATGCATGGTAGGAAGAGGATAATGCAATGAAACAAATGTTGTCAGACAATCAGCTGAACTGAAGGTCTGTCTCACACTTGCCAATGATAAACCAAATTTGGTAAAAGCCACCAAGAAATTAAAGTTGCAGGTGCTGGAAACTTGAGCAAAAGAAAAAAGGCTCTTTAAAAAAAAAAAGGACCCTGAACTGACCCATCACCTGTCCATCCCCCCCCCCCCCCCCCCAAGGATGCTGCCTGAACCCACCCAG
This sequence comes from Rhinoraja longicauda, assembly GCF_053455715.1. Classification (NCBI taxonomy): domain Eukaryota; kingdom Metazoa; phylum Chordata; class Chondrichthyes; order Rajiformes; family Arhynchobatidae; genus Rhinoraja; species Rhinoraja longicauda. The sequence continues at coordinate 34,593,836 of NC_135971.1, forward strand.
TTCCTCCGGCACTTTCGTGTTTTGCTCAAGAATCCACCACCAGAAATTTGTCTCCATTTTACTGCTCCACTGCAAAATCTTCTCAAAGTATGCATTCTCTGGAGGTTCTACAGACAAAGTAAGTGTAACAACATCCACAGAAATGTTTAAGAAACACCTTATCGAACTTGTTGTAAGAAATGGTGTAGCCTTAACTTCATTTTCACAACCAGGCTTTCTCGGCCTAAATGGAGAAATGGCTAAGAAACTAAGAGTTTCTTTAGTTTCTTGACATAGTGTGATATTCATGTTGTACATAGAATTTGGATAACTGTTTATAAACTGCATATATGTATGCTTGCGCGTGTGCATATATGTGTATGTATGTGGCATATGTATGGATATATGTATGTATATATATGTGGAGATGAGATAACATTTGGGAGTTAATTAATGAGTAGCGGAGATGGGGTAGGAATAAATGAATGTATACTCCTTTTCGAACATGTAAGATTTAATTTGTGTTGCTTGAGAATTTATTCATTGAGTCGTGTATGTTATCGTTCATTTCATTTTATTGTTATTTTGTTTTGATCTTTTTTTGTTTTAAATGTTCAAAATAAAATATAAACAACAACAAGATTTAAGGGTTTCAATGAAAGAGGATCTGGCAGAAGCAATTCTGTTCCAAAGGACAAGTTATTAATAATTTTTAGGTATGTATTTTTGTAGCAAAATGTACCTGTGCATTTAGTTTTAATTTCTTTAGCACTTGAGATTTTTTTGTCATAATTTAACCATTTAGCTTATACCTGCGGCCTCAGTTCAATAAATTTTGGAGTAATGCTTTTATAATTTTTTATTTAATTCAATGAAATTTTAAGTTTGTCGTAGTCCTTTATGTAATTCTTTTTCTCTTAGCATAATGAATATTTTTTTCAAGATTAAACAATAAAAAAGCCACAATAGCACAGCTAAAACCATTAGACTCAAAACTTTAAGGACGTGGGTTTAAAAAGTAGCCTGATGATTCATGTGGTTCTGAAACGCCATCTTGTGTAACGTCATCACAGCAGATTTAGCATTATTATACCCAGGGGTCGGGGTCAGAGTCGGATACACAAGAAATCAAAGAGTTGGAGTTGGAGTCAGGTGCTTTGGGCATCGACTCCACTGCTCTGCCTGACATCCACCAAGGATTGCAAGCTCACCTGCCGCCAGACGGGGTCTCCCACTGATACTGCACGACACACCTCACTCCTAACTGCCCCCAGACCATAGATCACACGGCATGATTGCACCTTGCTCCCAAACACTTCCAGGACAGGTCCCTCATGTCATCGCTGCCGGATCGAGCAGGGCCATAGACGCTATGGAATCCTTCCAGCCCGAAGCTCGGACAACTGGATGCACCTGTTCTCACGTCCTCAACGGCCAGCTGTGGGCTATAGGAAATACACAAACAGCACTGCTATTGGCCATAACTATTGTTTCTGGCCACCTCCTGCCCCACTAAACTCATTGCTCACGTCTTCCTTGGTCGTGCACAGACTGGCAACACTGAATTTGCCAGATCCTATGGCTACTTTAAGGCCTCTAGTGCCGGCTCCTAAATATTTTTTCCACCTGCAAATATAGCACCAAGCATAACTGTAATAATATTTATCATCCAGCAGCTTGAGAAATTTCACATGCGCTCTCTGCGGTCAATGATGGGCATTCGCTGGCAGGACAGGGTGACTAACGAGGAACTGCTGGACCAGTCTGGCTTTACAAGCATCAAAGAAGCAATGGTCATAAAGGCCCATCTTCGTTGGACAGGCCATGTGATCCGGGTGGATGAATCTCGCATGCCTTGTATGTACGGAGTTCTGTCATGGGGTTAAAGAACCAGGGCACCCAAAGAAACGGTTCAAAGACTGCATCACGGACCTCCTCCACCACACAGGCCTAGCCCCAAAAGAACTGGAAACCTGTGCCAGTGACAGGACAGACTGGCGCACAACCACTGGGGAGGCGTTCAGCAGTTTCAGAGACAATCGCCAAAGCCGACTCATTGGTGCCAGAGACAGGAGGAAGGCTGCAGCTCTAAATCCCCCCACAGCGGCCATCATGTGCCTCCCACTGGTCCCGCGTGTGTGGCTGCACATCGGACTCGTGAGCCACACTCAATCCAACAAGACATGAGACTGCACAACAATCCTATCGTCATCTACAACGGGTCACCACCATAATAGTCTCGTTCATATTCCTGCAGGGCTGAATCTGCTACCAAACTCTCAGACCGCATGAGCTCAACCACCCACCTGGTGGAGTGGCTGATTCTTGCCTTGACCAGGAGCTGCCATCCACTCAGGAAACATGAGAAACAAGCAGGAACCACCACCCCCCTTCCCACAACCACTCATGCACCCACCCCACAACCCCCCCCCCCCCCCCCCCCCCACACAGCACTGACACTCCTACATTGTGGCAAGGCTAACACATTACAACGGCTTCCAAACAAAAACGGCAGGTATTGCAGGCAACAATGGGTCCCAACCCTATGAACTCAATGCATTTTAAACAGGAGGTCAGTGGTGGAATGCCACTTGTCCCGCTAGTGTTGGATGCACTTGCACCAACAGATACTTTGGGAGATGCCAGATCAGCCTTCCTGAGAGTGAATTCGCAGAAAGCACAGATCTGGACGGGGTCCCTGGCCAGAGTGTGGGAGTATCAAATACAATGGATGCAGAGGATCATTGGGATTGCTCCCACAGCAAGAACTGAAGCCAGAGGGAGAAGAGCCATCTTGCTAGAAGTAAGAGTCTGCTTTTTGTTTACAAGAAAAAGGTTTTAAAAACCAGCGGGAAGAGTAGCAGAATTTTTTCAGAATTGCTGATTGTGGGGGCGGGACATTAGTATGAAGCAGGCATCCGAGAGGCTTGGTCAGAGAGAAAGAGAGTAGCAAATAAAAGGGAAGCAAGCTTGAGTGGAGCAGCCTGTTGGGAGTGGCCTAGTGACGTAGCAAACTTGTAAAAGAGGGGTGGGGGTACAAAGCCTGGCAAGTGATCTAAAAACATTTATTTCGAGAGGATTAGAATATAAAAACAGGTATGTAATGCTGAGGCTTTAGAAGGCACTGGTCAGACTGCATTTGGAGCATTGTGAGCAGTTTTGGGCCCACATCGGAGGTGGGGGCTGGCTGTGCCGACATCCACAGGTGGTTTACGAGAATGATCCAGAGGGCGATTGGGTTAACGTAGGAGCGTTTGACCGCTCAGGACCTGTACTCACTGGCGTTTGGAAGGATGAGAGGACCTAATTGAAACTTACAGAATAATGATAGGCTTGGATAGGGTGGATGTGGAGAGAATGTTTCCACTAGTGGGAGAGTCCTGGACCACATGGCACAGCCTCGGAATAAAAGGACATATCTATAAAAACATAAGGATGAATTTCTTTAGTCATCGGGTGGTGAATCTGTGGAATTCATTGCCACAGATGGCTGTGGAGGCAATGTCATTGGGTATACTTGAAGCAGAAATTGACATGTTCTTGATTGGTAAGGGTGTCAAAGGTTATGGGAGAATGCAGGAGAGTGGGGTTGAGGAGGAAAGATAGATGAGCCATGATTGAATGGCGGAGTCGACTCAATGAGGCGAATGGCTAACTAAACTCGAATGACTTATGAACTTGTAAATGCATTTTAAATCGATTACTCAGGAAGGATACAAGTCACATTTACCACTCTAGTGGTGACCCCGAAACATCTACGCTTTGCAAGCAAGGCAATTTGTAATGGGATTATTAGTTTAAAGCAAAAGTGTTTTGCACACTTCTGGCATGAGTATTTTGTGGTATTATCAGATGCTTGTAATCATGGGAAATATTAATGCAGTTTGTCACCCATGTTTGCATGCAATTCTACAGTAGTTTTTAATGTCCGATGTTTTGCCTCGAATGACGTCGAGAGTTGTCTATGACTTGTGTCTAAGTCCAGTCATAGGTTGGACTGACCAATACCTAAAACCAAGCATTCCACATCATCTCTGAAATCAATGCTACACTGCATAGAGTGCTACCTAAGCAACGGAGAACGAACAGTAACCCAGCTCTCACCTCTAGAATTCCATGTAAACTAAATGGTACAATTTTATGAGGATGTTGGGACAGAGACTGCTGCAGATGCAAAGGCAATTTTTAACAATTGCAGAACAAGTTGGTTTAGACAGTTTTAACAAGGAACACAGAACCTTTGGAACAGAGAGCAAAGTATAAAAGCAAGTAAGGTATGCTAAGTTTTTACAAATCTCTTCTACATCAGTCTGCTTGACTGCATAAAAAACAGCAAGAATGCTATCAAGATGAAAGGCTTCACTTACATGAAAAATCCAAAGAAAGTGGGATTGTAGTTCTTAGAGAAGGTTAAAAGGAGAGTTCATAGATCAGTCAGGTACATACGGTTCTTGCCAAAGGCATAAAGGTTTCCAAACAAGGGATACTGATTTAGTGAAAAAGAATCAAAGGTAATACTTTTGATCTATTATGTGAAATAGCCACACATGTGTAAACCACGAGACAATCCATTAATGACTTTGCTTGCCAGATTATAAATCATTTTTCATTACAGAAACTAAACAAGCATATGGCAAATTTGTTGTGCCTCAGCATTCCGTCCCTCCCTCCAGAATATAAAATTATATTCCAAGTGCCATAAATACATTTCTATACCTCAATTAGATGATCTGCACAACATTCCTCTTCAAAGCTAAAATCACAATCAATTCCGTTTTCTTGCCATTCAACCATGACAAAGCAGTACACAGGCCGTCCCAGAGTAACAAATGCCCCACTTACGAGAAACTCATACATGCAGAAAAGCTCCAATATTAAATTCAAAAGTCCAATGTACATACATACGTTCATTTCTAGGAACGTCAGAACTAGTTTTGTCTCTTTTAATTGTTCCTTCTTGTCCTTCTTGTCAGCATTATTTGTTTTATAATGCCATTCATTACACAATGCAGTAGAATGGTACCATAGAGTAACTTTTGCCTATTTTCTGACAAATACAAAAATCAACATCTGTACAAATGTAATCCATTTGTTAGTGAGGGAAGGCCTGTGCTCAGATTAATTTATGCACATTTGCTCCAAATCCCTCATTAACCCTCCCACCAAAAATCTTATTTATCATGGCAGTGAAAATACCAACTGACCCACAGCATCCAAAAAGCCTTTTGGGGAGAGCGCTCCAGGTTTCCACGGTGTTGTGTGTATCAGAGGTCTTGCCAGTTTCAAGTAGTCATAGAGTTGGTGACATAGAAGATGGTGTCCGTGCCTGCTGGAAATTAGCTGCCCAAATTCCAGAACTTGATCCGCAGCCTTTCAGGCAGGCGCACTGTTCATCGTCTTCCAGAATTCCGTAGGTTGCAGAATGGTTCACACAAGTTGGAAGAGAGCAAATGACGCTTCACTATTTCAGGAGAGAGGGAGATAGAAATGAGGAACTTCAGATCAGTTAGGCTGGCATTAGCATTAGGGAAATTAAATTAAAGATATGGTAGCAGGGTACATAAAACCAAGTCACTTAGTAGATCCAGCGCACATTTACAACTAGCACACCAAAAATAAAACATAGAGTGCTGGTATAACTCAGCAGGTCAGGCGACATCACTGGAGGGAATGAATAGGTGATGTTTTGCTTTTAATAGGGAAGGCAAGAAAGCTGGAAAAAGGTGGGAGGGGACAAAGCCGAGCAAGTGGTTGGTAGTGGGTGAAATGGAAAACCCTAGTATCTTGTTAAGTTCCCCTTTTTCCCAGTCAAATTAACTCATTGTTCAAAAGATGAGTAGTAATTCACAATTTTGGTCCCACACCTGTTCATCATGTTTGTATCCTCTCCAATGCCTCTATGAAGAGTCATATGTCTTTCCACATATGAAGCAGAATTCAATCGGAACTCAGTAACTTTGAAATTTTAATTCCGCCCCTCCAGAAATAAATACTGAACTATGTTGGCTTGAGGATTAACTTATTGACAACCACGATTAGGAGTGTAAGATCCAGAGAGGCACTATGAGATAATTTTGATTGCAAATTATTGAGGGTTTTTAAAAAATAATTGTTTTTTTACACAGTGGGTGTTGTGTGCCTGGAATGCACTGCCAAGTTTGGGGTTGAGACAGATATGATAGTGGCACTTGAGAAGCTTTTTGATAGGCACATGAATGTGCAAGGAATGAAGGGATATGGATTATACACAGGCAAGCAAGAGATGGTCTTGGCATCATGTTCAACGCTGACATCCCCAACATCTACACTATTGAGGCCTCTCCCCCCCATCTCAGCACTGAGGATCTCGCCTCTTTATTTAATATCACTTGCTCTTCCATCCTGGATTCTATCGCTCCCCTTAAAATGAAAAAGCCTAAGCCCAAAGGTCGGCCGTGGCTCAATGACACCACCAAAGCCCTAAGAAGGGAGTGCAGAAAATCAGAAAGGAGATGGAAATGTGACAAGCTTCAAATTTCATTCGAAATTCTGAGAAACAATCTTCTCAAATACCAGGAAGCAGTAAAGTCTGCTAGAGCACAATACTTCTCCGACCTTATTTCGAAAAACTCTCATAACTCCAAGGTCCTATTTAGAACAATTACCTCTGTCATATGTCCCGCCCCCAGTACCAGCTTAGTTGGGTCCCCTGCTAAGTGCGAAGAATTCGCTAAATTTTTCACCAACAAAGTTGAGAATATTAGAATGAACATTTCCCCTCCCACCCGTGACCTAGCTGTCTCACTAGTCTGTTCATCTAAATTGGACTGCTTCCAACCCGTCACTCTATCCTCCCTTGCAAAGCTTGTCTCCACTATGAAACCTGCAACCTGCCCCCTTGATCCTGCCCCCACTGCCCTTCTGAAGGATGTCATTGCAATAGCTGGTCCCAGCATCCTCTCTATTATCAACAGTTCTCTGGCCACTGGCACTGTTCCAACCAGTTTCAAGCACGCGGTGGTCCAGCCCCTACTGAAAAAACCTAACCTAGACCCCACCTTGCCTAGCAACTACAGACCCATTTCCAAACTGCCATTCCTGTCAAAAGTCCTTGAAAAGGCAATCCTTAACCAATTAGTGCCCTACCTGCACCAAAACACCATCCTGGAAAGTTTCCAGTCAGGTTTCAGAGCCCACCACAGCACAGAGTCTGCCTTGTTGAAGGTACACAACGACCTGCTTCTCGCCATCGACACCGGCGACTGTGCAATCCTGCTCCTTCTCGACCTCAGCGCAGCATTCGATACAGTGGACCACACCATCCTTATTGACCGTCTCCGGTACGCGGTTGGCATTGATGGCACTGCCCTGAGCTGGTTCGCTTCGTACCTCAAAGATAGGAGTTTCGCCATCAACATAGGCAGTTATTCCTCTGCTCCAGCTAGCCTCTCCTGCGGAGTTCCACAAGGCTCCATCCTAGGCCCCATTCGCTTCTCTCTATACATGCTCCCCCTTGGCCAAATCATTCAAAGGCACGGCATTTCTTTCCACTGCTATGCCGATGACACTCAGCTTTACCTCCCCCTGAAACCCAACAACCAGTCAAATTTAAACAGCCTCTCACACTGCCTTGAGGACATAAAATGTTGGATGGCACAGAACTTCCTCCAATTAAATGAGAGCAAGTCTGAGGTCATCCTATTCGGCCCCCCCGACTCCATCAAATTGATAACAGGCAGTCTTGGAAGCCTATCCTGCCTAGTCAAACCGCATGTCAAAAACCTCGGCATGATATTTGACTCTGCATTAAAATTTGATAAGCAAGTCAACGCTGTGGTAAAAGCCAGCTTCTTCCAACTTCGAACCATAGCTAAAATCAAACCTTTCCTCAAATTCGACGACACAGAAAAAATCATTCACGCTTTCATTTCCTCCCGCCTAGACTACTGCAACTCCCTATACACTGGGATCAGCCAATCTTCCCTGTCCCGCCTGCAACTGGTCCAAACGCCGCAGCGAGACTCCTGACGGGTACCCGTAAAAGGGACCACATCACCCCGATTCTGGCCTCTCTCCACTGGCTCCCTGTACGGTACAGAATCAACTTCAAGCTCCTCCTATTCACGTATAAAGCCCTAAATGGACACTCCCCCCCCTACATCAAAAATCTTCTAACCCCCCTCTCTAACTCCAGGTCCCTCAGATCGGCGACTTGGGGCTATTCACTATCCCGCGGTCTAGGCTTAAACTCAGGGGTGACCGCGCTTTTGCGGTTGCAGCTCCTAGACTGTGGAACAGCATCCCTCTCCCGATCAGAACTGCCCCCTCCATCGACTCCTTTAAGTCCAGGCTCAAAACATATTTCTACTCCCTAGCGTTTGAGGCTCATTGAGGAGGCGCTGTGAACTGTTTGCGTACTACTGTATGTTTTCATTTTTTTTTTCTATTGGAACCTAATCAAATGTACAGCACTTTGGTCAACGTGGGTTGTTTTTAAATGTGCTATACAAATAAAATTGACTTGACTTGACATTGTAGCCCTAAGGGTCTGTTCTTATGCTGTACTGTTCTATAACCATATGCAGAGTTGGCTCTAAGAGTGTAAGACAGCATGCAGCAGACTACAAGAACACAGACTTGCTGTTTAAAGACATTCAGTTTCAGCTTCATGATTAATAAAAGCTGGTTCTTCTCCGTGATCAATGGCATTCGTTATTTAGACCAAGTTGTTTAGAAAAATAACTACAGATGCTGGTACAAATCGAAGGTATCACAAAATGCTGGAGTAACTCAGCGGGTCAGTCTGAAGAAGGGTCTCAACCCGAAACGTCACCCCTTCCTTCTCTCCAGAGATGCTGCCTCACCCACTGAGTTACTCCAGCATTTTGTGATACCTTCGTTATATATACCAACATCTTTGAAAATCTCCCTGGAAATGAATTTGGGCATTGCCACTATTTTGCTGAGCTATATGTGAGGTTAACAAATTACCCATTAAAATAATCATACGCGAATAATGATAGATGTTGATGCGCCAAAAATGTAGGCAAAAATTACATGATGTCACATTAATACAATTTTCAACGTTGTAACTCCTGTTTTTCTGATGTGGCAAAATTCTAGGCTAGCTGTCTGAGAATCTAAAGGGAAAAAATGAATTTGGACTTACAAGTATACAAAAAAATCATGAAGTGGTTTAAAAGGTTCAAGCAAAATCAAACCAAACATATTTATAGAGGGACAAAACCAAAATTTGAAAAACTTAGTGTTGTGCGTCAGTTGCCATGCTATTATACTTATCAGGAAAATAATAAAACATTGAGGAAAGGTTTTTGGTCAACAGAATAGACATAATATACTTTTCCACTTAGTGAAGAGTAAAACAACTTTTACAAAGCTATCAATGAGATAACAAATAGGCAATTTCCTTGCACCCCAGTGCTGTGCAATTTTTATTATGGAGAGGACAAGATTGACAAATTATTGCCAATTTAATCCATTTGTGTCAGATCTATGAATATTAAAAGCTAGTTGTTGAAAATTTCTGTTCAAAGTGATTAACAAGAAATTGAACAATGACCAAAACAAGCAAAGACTTTCAGATTTACAAAGTCTGTAATTTCCACTAAATGAGCAACATCGCTTTATTATCATTGACATTACACCACCTGCTGTCTAATCTCTCCTATTGTTTTGGGAATGTCCACAATGTTTTTCTTTCATTTGAAAGATGGTGGGGAGGTTAAATGATGAGGGGCAAAGTGAATGTGAAGTGTTAGCTCCAGGGCAGTAAAGCAACACAACAGCACAGTAAATTGTATTCCTGTAATACATTGAAATAAAAACTAATTCCAATAATAAGCCTTCCCCTATTTTACCTCGGACATCAGGGCACGAGTGTCGAATTTCTTGTCAACGTTCTTGAACGAGGCAATCTGTCCATACTTGACTGTGGGGGGAAAATAATTTCTGTTAGCATAAAAAAACAGCATAATTGTACTGCAACAAACACATTACTGGAGGAACTCAGCAGATGCTTCCTAGTACTGTGGAAGCAAAGGAATAATCTATGTCTCAGGTCGAGACCTGCACCAGGACTGAGAGTGTAAAGAGGAGATAACCAGAGGAGAGGGTGAAGATTTCACGAACAAAATGTGTCAAAGTCGAGCTGCAGCAGTTGAATTTCATTCGAGGACCCTCTGGAATGAATCCAAAGCCTAGATATTTAGCGCCACTGAAAACCAAAGATACTAGAAGAACAAGATGGACTACTTCCTTGAAATCGCCATACTGAACTGTAATATACAATGGAGCGTAACGCCCCGCCATTTTAGTAGGCAAAACCCACCGTTCGCTATGCCTCTTGTAGTGTAATCAGTGTTTTGGGGGAACAGTATGTTCCCATTAAAATGCAGAATATATCTCATCTATCAATTCACAGATTTTTGTTAATTTTTCTTTTTTAATGTTTCTGCAAGTTTCTGCCTACTAAAACAGCACCGTGACATACTATGGTTTTTAGGGTCGAGTGGTCTATCTAGTATCTTTGCTCAAAACTGTTGTCCAACTTAGTAGGCAGCGAAATTGAGAGTCCAGCAGCTATTATAGAAGTGTAGGTGCTGCAGCAAGCATCAAGGGCCAAGACTAAGTAACTGGAATGCAGTACTTTGATTATCTCCCTGCTGCTCAGGGGAGTGACTAAAACAATGTAAGATGCTGAACTCGACAATTAGTTATTTATCAGGTTTTTTGCCTGTTCTATGGTATTGTTCTATATCCTTTGATTGGCACCTGGGTATGCAGGGAATGGAGGGGTATGGATCAGCTGCAGGTAGATGATTTATAGTGGCATAATTTCAACAGGACATCTTGGCAACACAGACATTGTGGGCCAAAGAGCCATAATGTTCTTTATTCTATTCCTTTCTTTTAGTCAGTCAACTTTAGTTTAACAGTAACTTTGAGGATGATTTGGCAACATTCAAATCAGTAACGTTGGCAAAAGTGTGTCAACCATCTGATTCACTTCCAAAGACAACTCGTACAAACTACTTTTATTCTGTACATGACCAGATTTTAAATTGTGCAATTTATATAGGGTACATAATCACATGGCACCTCTGAACCTACCTATTGTAACATAACCGCAGCAGGGCTCCTGGTAAATCATCCTCTTCAATCAGGAGTTGTACAACCACAGGAAGGGCAGGAATCCGTAGCACTTCTCTATTAGCCAATTGATATTACTGTCCATACTGTAGGAGGATGAAAGAATCTGGAATGAGTACATATTGTAATTCAGCGATAGTGATTCAGCAGTGGAAGTCTCGCCTCACTATCACCACCACCTTTTCCACACACTAAAGAATTCTCCACCTGACGTCTTCGGAGTGGGGGTGGAAACCGGAGAAACCCCACTGTCTGAAGCTGTGGGGAGAAGGTACAAACGCCGTACAGCCTGCACCTGTAGTCAGGGTCGAACCCGGGACACTGGCGCTGTCAGGCAGCAACTCTACCGCTGGGCACCTCGACCCCCCTCTTGGTCTCAACGCGAAATGCGGGACGATTTACAGATTCCCACCTGTTTGAACGCGTCAAGTAGTGTTTCACATAACACGGCCCAAGGGACAAGCGCCCGGGGGGGAGAGGGAGCGCCGGTGGGGGGGAGCGCCCGGGGGGGGGGAGGGAGCGCCCGGGGGGGGAGGGAGGGAGCGCCCGGGACCCCTGGGAAGGGACAAGCGCCCGGGGGGGGGGGGGAGGGAGCGCCCGGGGGGGGGGAGGGAGGGAGCGCCCGGGGGGGGGGGGAGGGAGCGCCCGGAGGGGGGGGAGGGAGCGCCCGGGAGGGGGGGGGGGGAGGGAGCGCCCGGGAGGGGGGGGGGGAGGGAGTGCCCGGGGGGGGGGAGGGAGGGAGCGCCCGGGGGGGAGGAGGGAGCGCCCGGGGGGGGGGGGGGAGGAGGGAGCGCCCGGGGGGGGGGGGGAGGAGGGAGCGCCCGGGGGGGGGGGGAGGAGGGAGCGCCCGGGGGGGGGGGAGGAGGGAGCGCCCGGGGGGGGCGGGGCGGGGAGGGAGCGCCCGGGGGGGGGGGGGGGGGAGCGCCCGGGGGGGGGGGGGGGAGCGCCCGGGGGGGGAGGGAGGAGCGCCCGGGGGGGGGGGGGGGAGCGCCCGGGGGGGGGGGGGGAGCGCCCGGGGGGGGGAGGGAGCGCCCGGGGGGAGGGAGGGAGCGTCCGGTGGGGGGGGGGGGAGGGAGCGTCCGGGGGGGGGGGGGAGCGCCCGGGGGGGGGGGGAGCGCCCGGGGGGGGGGAGGGAGCGTCCGGGGGGAGGGAGGGAGCGTCCGGGGGGGGGGGGGGGAGGGGAGCGTCCGGGGGGGGGGGAGGGAGGGCCCGGGGGGGGGGGGGGGAGGGAGGGGGGGAGGGAGCGCCCGGGGGGAGGGAGGGAGCGCCCGGGGGGGGGGGGAGGGAGCGCCCGGGGGGGGGGGGGAGGGAGGGAGCGCCCGGGAGGGGGGGAGGGAGGGAGCGCCCGGGGGGAGGGGCGGGGCCTCAGACAGGGACGACGCTTTACGCCGCCATTGTGAGCTGTGGACCCGCTGGGTGTCGCCGCTTGGACCCGCGGCCGGGCCCGGACCCGCAGACGGACGGACAGGAGCGGCGCTGAAACCTGCAGCTTCCCGGCCGCCACCGCTCCCCCTCCACCGGCCTCGTGCCCCGCGGCGGCAAGATGGCGGCGCGCGCGTCACGTGGCGGCCGCGCTGGGGGCGGGGGCGGGGACGTCACGTGCCCCTCCGTCCATTGACGGGTAGGGGACGTCACGTGACCCTCCACCAGACACGAGGCGGGGACGTCACATGATCCTCCATGGCGGTGACGTCACGTGACGTCTGTGGATTTTGCGTGGGCCGGGACGTCACGTGACGTCGGTTGATTTGCGTGGGCGGGGCCGGCAGGTGCCATTCACTCACTCATTGGTTTGGGCGTGACGGTCACGTGATCTCCATTCATGCCGGGCTGGGCGTCACGTGTTGGCCATTCATCGATGATTCGGGGCGGGGCCGGACGTCACGTGCCGGACATTGATGGAGCAGATGGAGCAAAATGCTGGAGTAACTCAGCGGGACAGGCAGCATCTCTGGAGAGGAGGAAGGGGGGACGGGTTGGGCTGAGACCCTGCTTCAGACCAGGCCGGCAAGCAGAGGAAACAGACAACAGTCCAGCACAGGACTATGGCCCACTTCTCCTGTACTGACCCTGATATGACCCTGAAGCTGGAGGGAGGAATGTAGCAGGTGGGGAGAGGGGTGTGGAAAAATAGATGGGAGTCCAATGGGGCACATGGGAGAGGAGGGGGTATGGGAGAGACAGAGGGTATGGGAGAGACAGAGGGTGTGTGGAAGGGGGGGTTAGTTGGACATTGACTGAAAATGGACAATTCAATGTTCATACTGTTGGTTTGAAAGCTACCCAAGGGGAATATGAGCTGCTGTTCTTCCAGTTTTTTAAAGTGGCCTGGGTCATGCAGTCAATGCAAAGGCTTTGTGTGGAAGGGCTGGTATCTAAAGAGAGACAGAGAACTGGAAAACTTGAACCCTGAGTGAAACACAAAGTGCTTGAGTATCTCAGCGGGTCAGGCAGCATCTCTGGAGGGAATGTTGCAGATTGGAGCCCTTCACACCCTGCCAATATTAGATAATGCGGGTCAGAGTCCCACAAACATATCAGGGTACTTTTCAGAGGCCACATGAGTGCATTGTCATAATAGAATCTATTAAGCCGATAGCACTCCCAATATAGATTTGACAACACAATGTACAGATGGATAAAGATTGTGAATATAAAACCCCATGTACAATTTTGGATTTCTTCTTTTCATATCTTTCTGAATATATTTTATTTTTTAAATAAAGAAAGGAAATGGGCCATCCTGAATCACGTAAATGTTCAAGGCAGGGCTTTGGAAACTGAAGACAGACACACAAAGCTGGAGTAACTCAATGGGTCAGGCAGTATCTCTGGAGAAAAGGAATAGGTGATGAATGGGGTCAAGATCCTAATCAGTGTCCAAAGCAAAGATTTTTAAAAAACAACTGCTGGAGGAACATTGGATCAGGCAGCATCTGTTTAAGTAGAGGACAAATCACGTTTCAGGTCAGGATCCTACTTCAGAGTGATGGCGTAGAGGGGAGATAGCTGATAGAAAGATTTGAGGGTAAGAGATGGGATAAGAGCTAGGAAGTGATCGGCTGACCTTGATGATCAGTCCGCAGGAATCCAACCTGAATGGACGAATAAGTTTATTTGCCAAGTATGTGCATTTCCAAGGAATGTGTCTTGGTGCTCTGCTCACAAATGACAACACAAACATACATTTAACAATTAAGAATGAAGCATAAACACATCTAAAGAGTAAGGATACAATATTACGGTCTAAACATGTTGGTGAAAATAAACCAGAGCAGAAAAGAGACTACAGACTGGTTATTGAATAGAATGACAACTCGTGCAAAAAAGCTGTTTTTACGTCTGGCTGTGGCTGCTTTGACAGTCTGGAGTCGCCTTCCAGAGGGAAGTGCTTCAAAGATTTTGTGGCCAGGGTGAGAGGGGTCAGAGATCATCTTACCCGCTCGCTTCCTGGCCCTTGCAGTGTACAGTTCATCAATGGGGGGAAGGTTGCAGCCAACAACCTCAGCTGAGCGAATGATCCGTTGCAGCCTCCAGATGTCGCGCTTGGTGGCTGAGCCAAACCAGACCATGATGGAGGAGGTCAGGCAGCATCTCAGGAGAGACGCTCTCAGGAGCGTCTGAAGAAGGGTCTCGACCCGAAACGACGCCCATTCCTTCTCTCCTGAGATGCTGCCTGACCTGCTGAGTTACTCCAGCATTTTGTGAATAAATACCACAAATGTGATTGTGGTGTTGTTGATGGTGAGTGGGTGTAGGGGAGGGGGATCTCATCAAAAGTCTACAATTAGTTACACTGCCTTAAGAGAATTGAGTTCCAGGTTGTTGCGATGGCACCAAGATGCCAGCTGTGTCACTTCCCATCTGTAGGCAGATTCCTCCCCATCCTGGATCGGTCTAATCCATGTTCTGTCACCCATCCATGTTCTCCAGCGATGCTGCCTGACCCGCTGAGTTACTCCAGCATTTTTTGTCTATCTAGGTGAGGAAGGATTAATTGGCAGGTGAGTTAGTTAGAGGTTATAAATACAGAAGACAAAATAATGCAAATGGCGCATAAAATGTAGAACCAGGGCTGGCATGAACAAGGATGGGGCAGAAAAATGGTTGACTTGGAATTGGGAAGGGTGGGAGATGAGTGGATGGAGGAGTAAAAAGGAACTGGGTGATGAGCGTGGGGGGATTTATGCTGTTTTTAATAATTTTGTATGTGGCATTCACTGACAGAATCAAAAATAAAATCAGGATCCAGTTTGCGATTTATGCAGCTAACTTGTGATCAACAGAGTAAATGAAAAAGAAATATGAATTTCGCCATTCACGCTACCTCCTCTAATCTTTCAGCCCTCTAGGTTTTCAGTGCATCTTCATACTTTAGTCTCTTGCATATTTCCATTGGAGATTTAGCATGGAAACAGGCCCTTCGGCCCACCATGTCCACGCTGACCATCGATCACCCATTCACACTAGTTCTGTTATCCCACTTTCCTCACCCACTCCCTACACATTCGGGGCAATTTTACAGAGACAAATTAACCTACAAACCCAATTTGTCTATGGGATGTGGGAGGAAGCCCACACACTTGCAGGGAGAATGTGTAAATTCAACACAGACAGAGCCCAAGGACAGGTATCACAAAATGCTGGAGTAGCCCAGCAGGTCAGGCAGCATCTAGGAGAGAAGGAATGGGTGACGTTTCGGGTCAAGACACTTCTTCAGGATCGCACACAGATCTCTGGGTGTGAGGCAGCAATTCTACCAGCAGTGCCACTATATCTTGATTTCAAAAAATTAAATGTTGGTAACATTGGTTACTAAAAATAATAAACTATTCATTTTCAGTCTTAAATATCTAAGTCACGCTATGTCCCCCTTTACAGCTATGTTTAATTCAGTTCAAGACTATGGGGCAGCACAGTGGCCGTAAAGTTGCTGCCTAAAAGTGCCGGGGACATGGAATCGATCCTGAATATGGGTGCTCTCTGTATGGAGTTTGCTCGTTCTCCCTTTGATCGCATGGGTTTTCTCCGGGTGCTCTTCTTTCCTTCCACATTCCATAGACGTTCAGGACCCTTTCTCAGACCCAACCCAAAACGTAATCTTTTCCTTTTGTTAATAACATTGTTTACAGAGTACTATGTTTACATATTCTGCTGTGCTGCTGCAAGTAAGAATTTAATTGTTCTAATTGGTTCATTAGAGAATAAAGCACTCTTGACTCACGTCCCGAGTGTGCAGAACAGAACTGGTGTACGGGTGATTGGTGGTTGGCATGGATTCGGTGGGCCGAAGGGCCTGTTTCCGCGCTGTATCTTTAAACGAAACTAAAAACACTAAAACGAGAGGGGGTTTGAAGAAGGGCCTCGACCCGAAACGTCACCCAATTCCTTCTATCCAGAGATGCTGCCGGTCCCGCTGAGTTCCTCCAGGGTTTCGTGTCTATCTTGGGAGTGATTCGGAGTCGGGTTTCAACGGTCACGGCGGGGCGGCAACAGGACAGCAATGGCGGCCAGATCGCCCACAATGCAAAGAGGGGAAGAAAGTGCCCGGCGCCGACCAGTTGCCGCGGAAGTGCGCATGTGCAGAGCGGCCGGGGACGTGCAGAGCGGCCGGGGACGTGCAGAGCGGCCGGGGACGTGCAGAGCGGCCGGGGACGTGCAGGCGGCCGGGGACGTGCGGGCGGCGGCACTGCGCATGTGCAGGGCGGCCGGGGACGTGCGGGCGGCAACAGTGCGCATGTGCAGGGCGGCCGGGGACGTGCGCGCGGCGGCAGTGCGCATGTGCAGGTCAGGCCGGGGACGTGCGGGTGGCGGTAGTGCGCATGTGCAGGGCGGCCGGTGGTGCCGGCGGATGAGGAGCGGCCGGAGAGCGGAGACCCGGCGGCCCGGACACGGATGACGAGGGGTGGGGGCGGAGAGTGACCCAGAGAGAGAGAGCGGGGGGGCGGGGCCGCTCAGTGTTGACCGGTAGGTGACCCGGGGGCTCTGAGAGCGGTGCCCGTGTGCCGGCAGCGCATGCGCCAACCTCGGGCCGGGCCCGGAGCGGAGCGGAGCCGCCACAAAGCGCCGGGGCCGCGGCTGCGCGTCAGACGCCGCCAAATACGCGGGAAACCCCATCCCTGGGCCCAGGGATCCGGGATCGTCCCAATCCTGCACCGCGACCACCGGGCTGGAGCTGGAGCTGCAGCCGCCCCCCCCCCCCCCCCGTCCCCATTCATTAACCCCCCCCCCCCCCACACGGGCAGTTTCATCCCAATCACAGGGATTTGCATCAACCTCATTCAGGGATTGATCCCAATCTACTATCCCGCGGATTTCCATCCCAATACTGAGCATTGCACGACGCCCCGAACCCAAACCCAGGGAATTATCCACTACACATACACGGGCATTTACATCCCAATCCCATGAATTTGTATCCTATCTAAATCAGGGATTGATCCCGACCCCCCTATCCTCATGTTGAACATTGCAAGACGCCCTGACCCCAAACCCAGGGAATTATCCCCCACACATACACTGGCATTTACATCCCAATCCCATGAATTTGTATCCTATCTAAATCAGGGATTGATCCCGACCCCCTATCCCGATGTTGAACATTGCAAGATGCCCCCTTCCCCAAACCTGGGGAATTATCCCACCAACCGCACATGGGTGGTTATTATTCCAAAGTCACGAATTTCCATCCTATCTAAGTCAGGGATTGCCCCTCCCTCCCTCCCTCCCCCCCAGATCTCCCATCCCGGGGATTTCCCTCTGAATGCGGGTCCTTGCAGGATGCTCCCAGTGCAAACCTGGAGAATAAGCCAGTTCGGTATCTTGACTGCACATGCCCAGGTCATAGGTCATTTGTGCTAAACATTCTCGCTGGTCGAGCTGCTGTGTGTATACAGACCTGCGTTTCATCGGTATTTTCCAGGTTTGCTTCTTCAAGGTAAGAAAATACTGCTTTCAAAACTTAACTAGGTGTATATATGGTTAATTTGTACAAAACTATGATGATTTTGTTGGTTTTATTGCTTTATGCTTCGGTGAGTGAGCGAGATCATGACAATTTCTTTTACATTGTAGCTTGTACCAGTATGTAATGGACATGCTTACAGGACCCTATTCGAATTAACATATGATTGACCTTGTTATTTATTTTGTTTTATATGTTACTGGCAAAGCCAGTTGTACCGGTACGGTAGCGCAGCGGTAGAGTTGCTGCTTTACAGCGAATGCAGCGCCGGAGACTCAGGTTCGATCCTGACTACGGGTGCTGCACTGTAAGGAGTTTGTACGTTCTCCCCGTGACCTGCGTGGGTTTTCTCCGAGATCTTCGGTTTCCTCCCACACTCCAAAGACGTACAGGTATGTAGGTTAATTGGCTGGGTAAATGTAAATGTAAAAATTGTCCCTAGTGGGTGTAGGATAGTGTTAATGTACGGGGATCACTGGGCGGCACGGACTTGGAGGGCCGAAAAGGCCTGTTTCCGGCTGTATATATATGATATGATATGATATGATACCGGGCCCTGGTGAGACCGCACCTGGAGTACTGTGTGCAGTTTTGGTCTCCAAATTTGAGGAAGGATATTCTTGCTATTGAGGGCGTGCAGCGTAGGTTCACTAGGTTAATTCCCGGAATGGCGGGACTGTCGTATGTTGAAAGGCTGGAGCAATTAGGCTTGTATACACTGGAATTTAGAAGGATGATGGGGGATCTTATTGAAACATATAAGATAATTAGGGGATTGGACACATGGCAGGAAACATGTTCCCAATGTTGGGGGAGTCCAGAACAAGGGGCCACAGTTTAAGAATAAGGGGTAGGCCATTTAGAACGGAGATGAGGAAGAACTTTTTCAGTCAGAGAGTGGTGAAGGTGTGGAATTCTCTGCCTCAGAAGGCAGTGGAGGCCAGTTCGTTGGATGCTTTCAGGAGAGAGCTGGATAGAGCTCTTAAGGATAGCGGAGTGAGGGGGTATGGGGAGAAGGCAGGAACGGGGTACTGATTGAGAGTGATCAGCCATGATCGCATTGAATGGCGGTGCTGGCTCGAAGGGCTGAATGGCCTACTCCTGCACCTATTGTCTATTGTCTATTTGTGCAACTTTGGACTGGGAGTAGTACGTATCACCTGAATAAGTGGATGCAGAATGTGTGTGACAGCCACAACTGTCAATTTGCAACAGGAAACTGTTTCTGCCCACCTGCCTTCAAACTCGAGGAAAATAAACTGCAGATGCTGGTTTAAATCAAAGGTAGACACAAAATGCTGGTGTAACTCAGTGGGTCAGCCATCATCTCAGGAGAGAAAGAATGGGTGACGTTTTGTGTCGAGACGCTTCTTCAGAAGTCTGGAGAATAAGCGAGTTAGGTATCTCGCTTCAGACTTCTGAAAAAGGGTCTTTACCCGAATCATTACCCATTCCTTCTCTCCTGAGGTGCTACTTGACCCGCTGAGTTACTCCAGCATTTTGTGTCTACCTTCAATTTAAACTAGCAACTGTAGTTTTTTTCCTAGTGTTTGAAGGGAGGAGGGCAGAAACAGTTTCCCTTTGCAAATTGACAGTTGTGGCTGTCACACACATTCTGCATCCACTTATTCAGGTGATACGTGGTACTCCCACAGCCCAAAGTTGCACAAATGTGCATGGCTTTGCCCAGTAACATATAAAACAAAATATATAATAAAGTCAATCATATGTTAAGTCAAATAGAGTCCTGTAAGCATGCCCATTACATACCGTACAAGTTACAATGCAAACAAAAATTGGCATGGCTTTGCTCACTCACCGAAGCACAAAGCAATAAAACCAACAAAATCAACGTAGTTTTGTACAAATTAACCGTAAATACGCCTAGTTAATAGTTTTGAAAGCAGCATTGTGTTACCTTGAAGAAGCAAAACTGGAAAATACGGATGAAAAGCAGGTCTGTATACGCGCAGCAGCTCAGCCGGCGAGAATGTTTAGCACGAGTGACCTATGACCTGGGCATGCGCAGTTGAGATACCGAACTCGCGTATTACCACCATACCTGCACAAGGGCGATTATTATCCCAATCCCAGGAATTTTCATCTGCTGAAATCAGGGATTTATTACGATCTTCCATCCCGCAGATATCCCTCCCAATGCTGAGCATTGCAGGATGCCCCTCCCCCCAACCCAGGGAATTATCCCACCTGCACACGGGCTATTATTGCAATGCCAGAAATATCCATCCTTTCTAAATTAGGGATTGTTCCCAATCTCAATGTGGAATATCGCAAGATGCACCTCCCCTAAACCCAGGGAATTATCCCCCACCCACACACGGGCAATTTTGATCTCATTCCCAGTAATGAGCATTCTATGTAAATCAGGGATTGATTTATCCCAATGCTATCCCAATCCCAATGCTGAGCATTGCAAGATGCCCCTACTCCAACCCAGAGAATTACCCCCCACCCACACACGGGCGATTATCCCAATCCCAGGAACTTGCAGCCTACCTGAATCAAGGATTGCCCCCAACCCCGACCCACAATCCCGTGATTTTCCTCCCAATGCTGAGAATTGCATTGCTGAGATCTTGTGTTTCTCCCACACTTCAAAGACGTGCAGGTTAATTAGCTTGTGTAAAATTGTAAATTGTCCAATCATTTAGTATAGTGCTAGTATACGGGGTGATCGCTGGTTGGCGCGGACTCGGTGGGCTGAAGGGCCTGTTTCTTCTCTAAAGTCTAAAGTAAACTGTAAAGACAGCATCCGAGCAAAGGATGGATCCTGGGTCTCTGGCGCTGTGAGGCGGTGACTCTACAGTTGGACCACCGTGCTGTTCTTGAACTCTATATATGAGCTGTTGTGATGCGTTCTACCTTGGCTGACCTGCAGCTGCTGCCTGTGGTCTATTCTCAGTGCCCGCTCTCCAGGTGGGATCAGTCTGCCAACTCCATCTGACGCACGTGCAGCCATGTCCCAGGTGGTGGGTTTCCGAGTGGGCGCTGAGTTCTCGAGCTACAGCGAGCTGCACCGGGAGTACCGGCGCTACCAGAGGGACAGCTCCGTGCAGATGTGGACCAGGCACTCGCGGACCATCAAGGCGCAGCGGCGTCGGGCACCCAAGCGCCCGATGAACGACGCGCTGAACTTTGCCGAGATCGACTACGCGTGCATTCACGGCGGCAAGTTATTCAAGACCAAAGGATCCGGCAAACGGACAATCCAGAGGTGAGGAAATACTTGCAGGGGCGACACAGCGGCACAGTTGGTAGAGCTGCTGCCTCACAACGCCGGGGATCCCGGTTCCATCCTGACCACGGGTGCTCTCCGTGTGTGGAGTTTGCACGTCCTCTCTGTGACCAGCTGTGTTTCTTCTGTGTGCTTCAGTTCCCTCCCATATCCAAAACGTGTAGGTTTCTTGGTTAATTGGCCCTCTGTAAATCATCCCGAGTGTGTCGGGAGTGGATGACAAAGTGGGAGAACATGGAACATGGTCGACACCTGCTCCTGTTTCCTACCTTCTTATTTAAAGATGTTTTATCCTTTTAAATTTAATTGTATAAGTTTTGCCGGGTAGTTAGTTTTGTTTAGAGTTACATCATGGAAACAGGCCTTTCGGCCCACCGAGTCCACACCGCCCACCAATCATCCATTCACACTAGTTCTATGTTATCCCACTTTCTCATCCACTCTCTACACATGAGGGGCAATTTACAAAAGCAAATTAACCCACAAACCTGCATGTCTTGAGAATGTGGAAGGAAACCACTTGGAAAAAACCGCCGTGGTCACAGGGAGGACGTACATTCTCCGTACAGACAGCACCCGTAGTCAGGATCGAACCTGAGTCTCCGGCGCTGTGAGGCAGCAGCTCTACTGCTGCCCCTGTCTGTCTCTTTCTCTATTTTTTCTCTGTCTCTCTCCCCCTCTCTTCATTTTTTTCTCTCTTTTGCACTCTTTATTCATCTTTGTGTGTGTGTGTGCGTCTCCACGTCTCTCTCTCTCTCTCTCTCTCTCTCTCTCTCTCTCTCTCTCTCTCTCTCTCTCTCTCTCTCTCTCTCTCTCTCTCTCTCTCTCTCTCTCTCTACCTCTCTCTCTCTCTCTCTCTCTCTCTCTACCTCTCTCTCTCTCTCTCTCTCTCTCTACCTCTCTCTTCCTCTCTCTCTCCCCCACTACACATTTTCCCATTCCTACCCGCACCTACGACTCGCTGGGATTGTCTAAAGTGGTAGAGTCATCCCACACAGAAATAGGCCCTTCGGTCCAACTTGCCCATGCTCATCGAGATGACCCATGTACACCAGTCCTACCTGCCCTCAGAGCCTTTCCTATCCATGTACCTTTCCAAATGTATTTTAAATGCTAGAGTACCTGCCTCAACTACCTCCTCTGGAAGCTAGTTCCATTTACCACCACACTGTGCAGAAAAGGTTACCCCTTACATTCTTTTTAAATCTTTCCCCTCTCATGTTAAACTGTCCTCTGGATCTTGATTCCCCTATCCTGGATAAAAGATTTGTGCATTCCCCCTA
Source organism: Rhinoraja longicauda (assembly GCF_053455715.1). NCBI lineage: Eukaryota > Metazoa > Chordata > Chondrichthyes > Rajiformes > Arhynchobatidae > Rhinoraja > Rhinoraja longicauda. Next base: position 34,616,466 of record NC_135971.1, read on the forward strand.
TCTATTCCACTTGTGACATACAATTTGGTGTGTTAACACAAGGGACACGGTATTATCCATGTTATCCCACTTTGCCATCCACTGCCTGCACACTTGGGACTATTGACAATTTGATAGTTTGTGTTTTATGGTTCAGAGACTGGATTGATATCCCAGTGGGGGAGTGTGATATTATCCCATTAAATCACAAAGGGTCTTCCGCCTGCAATGACCATCAAGCACCCAGCTTGTTATGTACTATGTGTAGGAAGGAACTACAGATGCTGGTTTACACTGGAGATAGACACAAAATGGTGAAGTAACTCAGCGGGGAGGGCAGCATCTCTGGAGAAAAATAATAGGTGACGTTTCGGTTTGACACCCGTCTTAAGACTGAGAATCAGGGGGGAGGTAAACTAGAAGTTACTCCCACTCTCGTCGTTCTATTAATTTCACTGTCGTCTTACTTAGTTTCACTGTTTGTATCAACTTGTTATCACCTTCTCCACCGCCAACAATGGACCATTGTGGGCTCCACCTTTCCTTTATCATTGTCGCTGGCTTTGATTTGTTCTTTCATATCTTTCATTCATTTGTTCTTTGTAACCCTTCATCCCCCTAGTTCCCTCTCCTCTGACTCTCAGTCTGATAAAGGTTCCCAACCAGAAATGTCACCTATTCCTTTTCTCCAGAGATGCTGCCTGACCCGCTGAATTACTCCAGCATTTTGTGTCCATCTCCTTTGTTATGCACTATGTTACCTTACACCAATCCTGCATGAATCACATTTTATTGCAGCTGTTGCTTCAAGTCCCCCCAGTTTGTGAAAGAGTTTATTATCAGTCAAAGGGCAGTCATTCAGCACACCATCTTGTCTTCCCACTCACACTGCTTCATGGCCAATGTCAATGGAATATTTCTGTTGGATTCTGTGATGATTGTAAAAGATCGCCATACACTGCTGGTCTGAATCATCCTACCACAACGAGAGAGTAGTCCTGAACTGTGATCTTCCTCATTGGTGACCCTCGGACTATCTTTGTTTGGACTTTACCTTCCACTAAATGTTATTCCCTTATCATGTATCTAGACACTATAAATGGCTCGATTGTAATCATGTATTGTCTTCCCACTGACTGGTTAGCATGCAACAAAGCTTTTCACTGTACCTCGGTACACGTGACAATAAACTGAACTAAACAAAACTGAAGAAGGGTCTCGATCCGAAGCGTCACCTATTCCTTTTCTCCAGAGATGATGCACGACCCGCTGAGTTACTCCAGCATTTTGTGTCTTATCGATTGCTGGTGTTCACCCAGTTGGCTTACACACTGCCTCCCACTGTCTTTTTCAGAACCAACAAGATGAAGTGTCCCTGTGTCATTAAAGTCCGTCTCTCTGCGGATGGAAACAAGTGGTGAAAGAGATGAATGAATCGCATAACCACACGGTGCCGCAGGTAAAAGCAGAACACACACACCAGCCAGGTAGAGTTGTTGGATCTGCCACTGCTTCAGATTGTCGGCTCAGTGTGTGTGTCTGTGTGTGTGTCTCTGTGTGTGTGTCTCTGTGCGTGTGTGTGTGTGTGTAGGGGGGGGTGTGTCTGTGTGTGTCCCACCTCTCCACATTTTCAGAAAGCATTAGACTAGTTCTGGACACGCTCAGTTCCAGCCTTGGATCCTGCGCTGTTGAATATCTTAGTTCAACAATACAGCACAGAAACAGGCCCTTCGGCCCACCGAGTCCACGCCCACCAGCGATCCCCCACATTTGTAGGTTAATTGACTGGGTAAATGTAAAAAATTGTCCCTAGTGGGTGTAGGATAGTGTTAATGTGCGGGGATCGCTGGGCGGCACGGACTTGGTGGGCCGAAAAGGCCTGTTTCCGCGCTGTATATATATGATGATATGATGATATGATTAACACTATCCTACACACACTAGGGACAATTTACACATGCACCAAGCCAATGAACCTCCATACCTGTACATATTTAGAGTGTGGGAGGAAACTGAAGAGCTTGGAGAAAACCCACGCAGGTCACGGGGAGAACGTAAAAACTCCACACATGGTCGGAATCCAACTTGGGTCTCCGGCGCTGCAAGCGTTGTAAGGCAGCAACACTACAGCTGCGCCACCATGCCATCCAGAATATGTCCACGTAATTATTTACAACGAGCTTATAACGGTCTCTCTGCCCGTGTCTTTGCCTGTGAGAGAATGTTACCTGTGGCACCTATGCATATCGTTGGGACTTAAAGCTGTAGACTGCAATAAAATGGGATTTGTGCAGCATTGGTTCAAGAAAACATAATACATAGCAACAAAGATGGACACAACAAGCTGGAGGAACTCAGCGGGTCAAGCATCATCTCTGGAGAAAAGGAATAGGTGACGTTTCGGGTCCTTCCTGGCTGGTCTGAAGAAGGGTCTCGACCCAAAATGTCACCTTTTTCTTTTCTCCAGAGATGTTGACTGACCCGCTGAATTATCATATCATATCATATATATACAGCCAGAAACAGGCCTTTTCGGCCCACCAAGTCCGTGCCGCCCAGCGATCCCCGTACATTAACACTATCCTACACCCACTAGAGACAATTTTTATTTTTACTTTTTTTACATTTTACCCAGCCAATTAACCTACATACCTGTACGTCTTTTTGTGTCTCGAATTGGCGTGAACTAGAATCTGCTGTTTAGTTTAGACATACAGCGTGTAAACAGGCCCTTCAGCCCACCGAGTCCAGGCTGACCAGCGATCCCTGCACATTAACGCTATCCTACCCACATCAGGGACAACTTTCAATTTTAGCAAGCCAATTAGCCTATAAGCCTGTACATCTTTAGTGTGTGAGAGGAAACCGCAGCCCCGAAGAAAACCCATGGGGAGAACGTACAATCTCTGTACAGACAGCACCCGTAGTCAGGATCAAACCCGAGTCTCTGGCGCTGTAACACAGCAACTCTTCCGCTGCACCACCATAATAATAATAATAATAATAATATTCATTTATTGTCATTGCAACGAGTACAACGAAATTAAAAAATAGCCAATCCTGACGGTGCGTACAAACATATATGCAATAAATGCAAAAACAAATAAATACATAAATACAATTAAATACAATTATATTAAGTACAAGATTTTTTAACGGTGTTGCCTAGTGCAAGGGTAGTGTTCAGTTCTCGTATGGCCCTGGGGTAAAAACTGTTCTTAAGTCTGTTTGTTCGGGATTTGATCGACCTGAAACGCCGACCAGAGGGCAGATGAACAAACAGACGGTGGCCGGGGTGGGATGGATCTTTTATTATTTTGCCTGCTCTACTGAGGCAGCGTAGTCTGAACAGGTGCTCCAGGGAGGGCAGTGAGCAGCCGATGATCTTCTGGGCCGTCGTGATGACCCTCTGAAGGGCCTTCCTGTCCTTTTCTGAGCAGCTGGCAAACCATGTGGTTATACAGTATGCCAGCACACTCTCGATGGTGCAGCGATAGAAGGACAACATGAGCTTCTCCTGCAGGTTGGTTTTCCTGAGGATCCTCAGGAAGTGGAGTCTCTGCTGTGCCTTCTTTACTGTGGTGATGGTGTTGGTAGACCAGGTAAGATCCTCTGCGATGTGCGTACCCAGGAACCTGAAAGCTGGTACCCTTTCCACACAGACCCCATTGATGTAGAGTGGGTCGTAATCTCCACTGGTTTTTCTAAAGTCAATTATAAGTTCCTTTGTTTTGGAGGAGTTCAGGACCAGATTGTTCACTGAACACCATGCTGCCAGCCTTTGGATTTCATCCCTATAGGCTGTCTCATCTCCTTCTGAGATGAGTCCAACCACAGTCGTGTCATCCGCGAACTTGATGATGGTGTTGGTGGGATGGGTGGGGGCGCGGTCGTGAGTGTAGAGGGATTAAAGGATGGGGCTCAACACACAGCCCTGTGGTGAGCCGGTGCTCAGTGTAATGGTGGAGGAGAGGTGAGGGCCTATTTTGACGGTCTGGGGGCGGTTGGTCAGGAAGTCCTTGATCCATTGGCAGATGGTTTGGGAAAATCCAAGGTCGGAAAGTTTGGTGACCAGTCTGCTCGGGATGACCGTGTTAAAGGCAGAGCTGAAGTCGAGGAAGAGCATCCTCACATAGCTCCCCTGGTGTTCAAGGTGGGTCAGTGCAGTGTGAAGAGCAGTGTCGATGGCATCCCCTGTAGACCTATTTGCTCTGTAGGCAAACTGGTGTGGGTCGAAGGTGGGTGGGAGGCTGGCTTTGATGTGCTGCAGGACCAGTCTCTCGAAGCACTTTGTGATGACCGGTGTGAGTGCTACCGGACGGTAGTCGTTAAGACCGCTGATGACAGACTTTTTCGGCAGTGGGATGATTGTGGCGGACTTCAGGCAGGGAGGGATGGTGGATTTTAAAAGGGACAGGTTGAAGATTTTTGTGAAGACCTCAGATAATTGGTCTGCACATTCCCTCAGCACTCTGCCCGTCACACCATCGGGGCCTGCAGCTTTCCTGGGATTCACTGCTCTGAGCACGCGCTTAACATCATACTCCTGCACAGTGAAGGTGTTGCTGTCAGGTGCTGGAGAGGGTGTTATGTCTGCCACTGTAGCTTTCACCTCGAAACGAGCAAAGAAACAGTTAAGTTCCTCTGCCAGCGAGGCGTCGCCGTCGGCAGTCGTGCGGTTGCTGGTCTTGTAGTTGGTGATGTGCTGGATGCCTTGCCATACCCGCCGTGGGTCATTGTTGGAAAAGTGGTCCTCAATCTTCCTCTTGTAGGACGCTTTGGCATCCTTGATGCCTCTCTTCAGGTTGGTTCTAGCAGCACTGTATAGAGCTCTATCACTAGACCTGAAGGCGGTGTTACGGTCCTTGAGGAGAGACCTGACATCCTTTGTCATCCAGGGTTTTTGATTGGGATACAACCGGATGCGTTTGTCGACGGTGACATTGTCAACACAGTTTTTGATGTAGCAAAGTACAGTTGATGTGTACTCCTCCAAGTCATGCTGCCCTGACACATAGAACAGAACAAGATGGGTGCTTGATGGTCATTGCCGATAATGTAGGTGGAAGAGGCGGTGTGATTCTATGGGATGATATCACACTCCCCCACTGAGATATCAATCCAGCCTCTGAACTCTGACAACTTTGGCATTGTTTAACAGAGTCAGACTGATACATCAATATCACTAGTCATTTCCCTCACAGTAACAAGTTTTATTTACGTAGTTCTAACACACTAAAAATACCTCCCGCTTTCAGGGACATTATCAAAGTAATTGATGTGAACTGCCTTAGCAGGGATTCTGGAGATGACCTATAACTTAGGTGGAGTTGGTGGATTTCAAGGAATGTCTTATAATGGGGTTTAAGGAGGCAAGAGTGTGTGAGGGTGATCTGAGAGAAGTATATCTGTTCATGAGAGGCATAGAATGGAGACTCTCGGACTATCTTTAATTGGACTTTACTGGACTTTATCTGATGCTAATCATTATTCCCTTTATCCTATGTCTGTGGACTGTGGACGGCTTAGACACAAAAATCCGGAGGAACTCTGCAGGTCAGACAGCATCTCTGGAGAAAAGGAATACATGACGTTTCGGGGCAAGACCCCTCTTCAGACCAGAAAAGGAATAGGTGAAATTTCAGGTCGAGACCCATCTTCAGATTGATGCTTCCTGACCCGCTGAGTTACAGCAGCTTTTTGTATCTATCTTCGGTTTAAACCAGCATCTGCAGTTCCTTCCTGCACATTTCGACTGTGGACGGCTTGATTGTAATCATGAATAGTCGTTCCATGGACTGGTAGCATGCAACAAAAAAGCTTTTTGGTACACGTGACAAGAAACTAGACTAAACTAGATGGGGAATATGGTCCGATTGTTTTTACCCCATGGTAGTTGTGGAGGTGCAGAGACACAGAGGGAGAAAGTTCCAAATAGCTGCTGAAGGCAAAGTCAATTGGACAGGGATAAAAATTCAGGAATGGGCTGGGGCCAGAGTTAGAGAGATTTTGTATTATATATATATATATATATATCTGACCGAGGCGTAAATGTAGATGGGTTGGTGAGTAAGTTTGTTAATGACACCAAAATTAGGAGTTGCAGACAACGAGAAATGCTGTCAGTAGATATCAGAACGTAGACCAGCTGCAGAAAGGGGTGGAGAAATGGCAGATGGAGTTTAACCTGAGCAAGTGTGAGGTGATGCACTTTGACAGGTTAAATGCAAGGAGAGAGTATACGTTTAATGGCATGACCATTAACAGCATTGATGTGCAGAGGGATCTTGGAGTTCAAGTTCATAGCTCACTGAAGGAGGCAGCACAAGTAGATAGGGTGGTGAAGAAGGCCTCATAAGTGACAGGAGCAGAATTAGGCCATTCAGCCCATCGTCTATTCCGCCATTCAATCACGGCTGATCTATCTCTCCCTCCTAACCCCATTCATCTGCCTTCTCCCCATAACCCCTGACACCAGCAATAATTAAGAATCCATCTATCTCTGCCATAAATATATCCACTGACTTGGTCTCCACAGCCTTCTGTGGCAAAGAATTCCACCCTCTGACTCAAGAAATTCCTCCTCTCCTTCCTAAAGGAATGTCCTTTAATTCTGAGGCTATGGCCTCTTGTCCGACACTCTTCCACTGGAGGAAGCATCCTCTCCACATTTATCCAAACGTTTCACTATTCGGTACGTTTCAATGAGGTCCCCTCTCATTCTTCTAAACTCTATCGAGTACAGGCCCAGTGCTGACAAACGATCATCATATGTTAACCAGTATGGGTGAAACGTGTGGTATGCTTGTCTTCTGTGCTAGGGGCATTAAATATAAGAGTCAGCAAGTCATGATGCAGCTCTATAGGGCTTTAGTTAGACTGCATTTGGAGTATTATTTGCAGTTCTAGTCGCTCCATTACAGGAAAGGTGTGGAGGCTTTGGAGAGGGTGCAGAGGAGGTTGACCAGAATGCTGCCTGGATTAGAGGGTTTCAGCTACAGGGGGAGGTTGGATAACCTTGGGTTATTTTTTCTGGAACGTCAGAGGTTGAGGGAAGACTCGATGGAAGTATATAAAGTTTTGAGAGGCACACATAAGGTGGGCAATCAGAGGCTTGTTCCCAGGGTGGAAATGTCCAGCACTAGAGGGCAGAGTGATATGGTGAGAGGGGGGAGGTTTAATGTGCGAGGCAAGATTTTTACACAGAGAGGGGTGGGGGTTGGGAATGCACTGCTAGAGATGGTGGTGGATGCAGATACGATAGGGGTGTTTAAGAGGCTTTGGGAAAGGCACATGGAAGTTCAGGGAATAGAGCGATATGGATCATGTACAGGGAGATGAGATCAGTTCAACTTGGCATCATGTTTGGCACAGATAATGTAGGCTGGAGGGCCCATTCCTGTGCTGTTCTGTGTTCTAATACGGGATCTGAGTTTAGTTTACAGATACAGCATGGAAACATAGGCCTACCTAGTCCACGCTGATTATCGACCACCTGCGTGCACTGGTTCTATGTTGTCCTACTTTCTCATCCACTCCCGACACGCTCGGGGCAATTTACAGAGGACAATTGACCTCCAAACCGGATGAACTGACCCTAGGATCTTGCTTGTACCCCACAGGAAGAGGAGGAGAGGCTCCGGCACCAAAGGCGCTTTGTTACAGCGCTGCGCGTGGACCCCACTTCCATCGTCTCGCTGCGGAGTAATGGAGCGGGTATCCAGGTGCAGCTGGGGGAGGTTGCCAGCAAGGTGCTCGCTGATGAGGATGCCCTTAGCCCCGCACTCAAGGAGAAATGGGTCGAGTTCAAGACCAACAAAACCGACTTGGAGATGATGGTGCCCACACTGGCAGCCGTCAAGGGTAAGGTCATAAGGAATAGGAGTAGAATTAGGCCATTCGGCCCATCAGGTCTACTCCGTCATTCAATCATGGCTGATCTATCTCTCTCCCCTAACCCCATTCTCCTGCCTTCTCCCCATAACCTCTGACACCCGTACTGATCAAGAATCAAGGTAGGTGAAGGTGTCCTCGCTTGTCCCAGGCCTAACCGGCTGCTCCAGGTTTGCACCACTCCCTCTCTTGTCCTGGGGTATCCTGCATCCTTCCTTCATTCCGGAATAATGCGGATCACCCCTTTATTGGGTTAATGATGACCATTTGATGGCTCTGGGCCTGTACTCGCTGGAGTTTAGAAGGATGAGGGGGGACCTCACTGAAACTTACCGAATAGTGAAAGGACCGGATAAAGTGGATGTGGAGAAGATGTTTCCACTAGTGGGAGAGTGATGGACCAGAGGGCACAGCCTCACAATAAAAGGACGTTCCTTTAGAAAGGAGATGAGAAGGAATTTCTTTAGTCAGAGGGTGATGAATCTGTGGAAATCATTGCCACAGATGGCTGTGGAGGCCAAGTCTGTGGCTATTTATAAAGCAGAGATTGACAGGTTCTTCATTCGTTCGGGTGGCAAATGGGGTTGAGAGGGAAAGATAGATCAGCCATGATTCCTAGACTCTCCCACGAGTGGAAAGATCCTTTCCACATGCACTCTACCCAGGCATTTCACTATCTGGTAAGTTTCAACGAGGCCCCTCCTCATCCTTCTAAACTCCAGCGAGTACAGGCCCAGTGCCGTCAAACACTGATCAGATGTTAACCCTGACATTCCTGGTATCATTCTGGTAAACCTCCTCTGGACCCTCTCCACCGCCAGCACACCCTTCCTTAGACATGGGGCCAGAACTGCTCCCAATATTCCAAATAAATGGATGAGGATTGGGTGTGGATCCTCCTTCCCCCATCTCATGATAGTGCACTGTCTTGTCACTAGATCGCTCCCTCCTCTCCCCTGGGATAGTCAATGACTTTTACACTTCAGAGATACAGCGTGGAAACTGGCCGTTTGGCCCATCGAGTTGGTGCTGACCAGCGATGATCCTGTACGCTAACTTACACACACAAGAGGCCATTTCTTTTTACAACTTACTGAAACCAAGTAACCTACAATCCTGCAAGTCTTTGGAGTGTGGGCTGAAACCGAAACACCCAGAGAAAACCCATGAACGTACAAACTCTGTACAGACCGCACCCACAGTCAGGATGGAACCCGGGTCTGTAGCGCTGTAAGGCAGCAACTCTACAGCTGTGTCCCCAATACTTTCTCATGGGATCGCTCTTGGATCGTGCCACGCGCTCTTCAGATGACTCTTCCCTCCTGTAACCCCACCCAGGCTGCATCTGCAGTTCCTTCCTCCACCTGTCACTTGCAAGGCTTTGTCCTGCCCCCACCTCTCTTCCAGCTTTCTTCCTCCCCCCCCTCCCCCCCCCCCCGACTTGCCACAATTAGTTGAAGGGTCCCGACCTGATACATCACGTATCCATGTTTTCCAGACATGTGTGGGAAAGAACTGTAGGTGCTTGTTTACACTGGAGATGGACACAAAATGCTGCAGTAACTCAGCGGGTCAGGCAGCATCTCTAGAGAAAAAGAATCGGAGACATTTCAGGTCAAGACTCTTACTCAGACCGAGAGTCAGGGGCGAGGGGAAACTCCAGAGATACTACCTGACCTGCTGAGTTATTCTCGCACTTTGTCTTTTGTCATAAACCAGCTTCTGCAGATCCTTGTTTCTCCAGAGTTTGATAGAGCTGCATCTTGACTATCTGACTCTTGTACTCAGTGCACCGACCGATTAAGGCAAACCTACATCACCACTGCCACTGTGCGTTACCAGTGCTTTGTTCAGAATCCATTTGAGAATCAGACTCAATTTATCGGCCTAGTTTGTACACAAACAAGGAATTTGATTTGGTGCTTTACTACACGTGATAAAAACACGAGACAGCAGACAATTAAAAAAACATTATAATTAAACAATGCAAAAATAAAGTGCAAGAGTAATAAGTGGCAGCTTTGCTAAATATTGCACGCGTAAATATCTAAAATGCACTTGGAGAGTTCATAATTGTTTGTCTTACAGACCAGAATGTAGTGGTGTAGAGTGGTTGTTAACTAGACCTACCACTCGTGGGAAGAGGCTGTTTTTGTGTCAGGATGTGCCCAGAGGGGAGGGCTTCATGAGAGAGTTACATATACAGTGCATTCAGAAAGTATTCACACCCCTTCACTTTTTCCACATTTTGTCACGTTACAGCCTTATTTTAAAATGGATTAAAAATTTTTTTATCATCAATCTACACACAATACCCCATAATAAAAAAGTGAAAACAAGTGTTTAGAAATTTTTGCAAAGTAATTAAAAAGAAATAACTGATATCACATTTACAAATGTATACAGACCCTTTACTCAGTACTTTGTTGAGGCACCTTTGGCAGTGATTGCAGCCTCAAGTCTTCTTGGGTATGACGCTACAAGCTTGGCACACCTGTATTTGGGTAATTTCTCCCATTCTTCTCTCAAGCTCTGTCAGGTTGGATGGGGAGTGTCGATGCACAGCTATTTTCAGGTCCCTCCAAAGATGTCCGGGTTCAAGTCCGGGTTCTGGCTGGGCCACTCAAGGACATTCACAGACTTGTCATGAAGCCACTCCTGCGTTGTCTTGGCTGTGTGCTTGGGGTCATTGTCCTGTTGGAAGGTGAACCTCCTCCCCAGTCTGAGGTCAAGAATGCTCTGGAGCAGGTTTTCATCAAGGATCTCTCTTTACTTTGTTCTGTTCATTTTTCCCTCAATCCTGACTAGTGTCCCAGTTCCTGCCGCTGAAAAACATCCCCACAGCATGATGCTGCCACCACCATGCTTCAACGTAGGTATGGTATTGGCCAGGTGATGAGCGGTGCCTGGTTTCCCCCAAACGTGACGTTTGGCATTCAGGCCAAAGAGTTAAATCTTGGTTTCATCAAACAAGAGAATCTTATTTCTCATGGTCAGAGAGTCCTTTAGGTGCCTTTTGGCAAACTCCAAGCAGGCCATCATGTGCCTTTTACTGAGGAGTGGCTTCCGTCTGGCCACTCTACCATAAAGGCCTGACTGGTGGAGTGCTGCAGAAAAAGTTGGCCTTCTGGAAGGTTCACCCATCTTCACAGAGGAACTCTGGAGCTCTGTCAGAGTGATCATCGGGTTCTTGGTCACCTCCCTGACCAAGGCCCTTCTCCCCTGATTGCTCAGTTTGGCCGAGTGGCCAGCTTTATGAAGAGTCCTGGTGGTTCCAAAGTTTTTCCATTTAAGAATTATGGAGGCCACTGTGCTCTTCGGGACCTGCAATGCTGCAGAAAGTGTTTTCTACCCTTCCCCAGATCTATGTCTCGACACAATCCTGTCTTGGAGGTCTACGGACAATTCCTTCGTCTTCATGTCTTGGTTTTTGCTCTGACATGCACTGTCAACTGTGGGACCTTATATAGATATGTGTGTGCCTTTCCAAATCATGTACAATCAATTTAATTTACCACTGGTGGAGTCCAATCAAGTTGTAGAAACATCTCAAGGATAATCAATGGAAACAGGATGAACCTAAGATCAATTTTGAGCATCAAAGCAAAGGTCTGAATACTTATGTAAATGTGATATTTCAGCTATGTCTTTTTAATTACTTTGTAAAAATTTCTACACACCTGTTTTTGCTTCTTCATTCTGGGGTATTGCGTGTAGATTGATGATTAAAAAAAAAGAATTTAATCCATTTAAAAATAAGGCTGTAATGTAACAAAATGTGGAAAAAGTGAAGGGGTCTGAATACTTTCTGAATGCACTGTAGGTCTTAGGGCTGATGGAATCAAGGGATATGGGCAGAAAGCCAGAACAGGGTACTGATTCTAGATGATCAGCCATGATCATATTGAATGGCGGTACTGGCTCAAAGAGCTGAATGGCCTACTCCTGCGCCTTTTTTCTATGTTTCTACTTCAAAGAGTTTGTGGCCAGGGTGTTCTGCCTGTTCTTGTCATATGAGGAAAGATTGGAAAGACTGAGCATGTATTCACTGGAGTTTAGAAGGATGAGAGGGGATCTTAAAGAGACGTATAAGATTATAAAAGGACTGGACAAGCTAGATGCAGGAAGAATGTTCCCAAAGTTGGGGGAGTCCAGAACCGGGGGACACAGTCTAAGAATAAAGGGGAGGCCATTTAAAACTGAGGTGAGAAGATACCTTTTCACCCAGAGAGTTGTGAATTTGTGGGATTCTCTGCCACAGAAGGCAGTGGAGGGCAATTCACTGGATGAATTTAAAAGAGAGTTAGATAAAGCTCTAGGCGCTAGTGGTATCAAGGGATATGGGGAGAAGGCAGGGACCGGTTACTGATTGTGAATGATCAGCCATGATCATAGAAACATAGAAACATAGAAAATAGGTGCAGGAGTAGGCCATTCGGCCCTTCGAGCCTGCACCGCCATTCAATATGATCATGGCTGATCATCCAGCTCAGTAGCCTGTACCTGCCTTCTCTCCATACCCCCTGATCCCTTTAGCAAAAAGGGCCACATCTAACTCCCTCTTAAATATAGCCAGTGAACTGGCCTCAACTTCCTTCTGTGGCAGAGAATTCCACAGACTCACCACTCTCTGTGTGAAGAAATGTTTTCTCATCTCGGTCCTAAAAGACTTCCCCCTTATCCTTAAGCTGTGACCCCTGGTTCTGGACTCCCCCAACATCGGGAACAATCTTCCCGCATCTAGCCTCTCCAACCCCTTAAGAATTTTATATGTTTCTATAAGATCCCCCCTCAGTCTTCTAAATTCCAGCGAGTACAAGCCCAGTCTATCCAGTCTTTCCTCATATGAAAGTCCCGCCATCCCAGGGATCAATCTGGTGAACCTTCTCTGTACTCCCTCTAAGGCAAGAACGTCTTTCCTCAGGTTAGGAGACCAAAACTGCACACAATACTCCAGGTGCGGTCTCACCAAGGCCCTGTACAACTGCAGCAGAACCTCCCTGCTCCTAAACTCAAATCCTCTTGCTATGAATGCCAACATACCATTCGCTTTCTTCACTGCCTGCTGCACCTGCATGCTTGCTTTCAATGACTGGTGCACCATGACACCCAGGTCACGTTGCATCTCCCCTTCTCCCAATCGGTCACCATTCAGGTAATACTCTGCTTTCCTGTTCTTGCCGCCAAAGTGGATAACCTCACATTTATCCACATTATATTGCATCTGCCATGCATTTGCCCACTCGCCTAATCTATCCAAGTCACTCTGCAGCCTCCTAGCATCCTCCTCGCAGCTAACACTGCCACCCAGCTTCGTGTCATCCGCAAACTTAGAGATGTTGCATTCAATTCCCTCGTCCAAATCATTAATATACACTGTAAATAACTGGGGTCCCAGCACTGAGCCTTGCGGTACCCCACTAGTCACTGCCTGCCATTCCGAAAAGGACCCGTTTATTCCTACTCTTTGCTTCCTGTCCGCCAACCAATTTTCTATCCACCTCAACACTGAACCCTCAATACCATGTGCTTTAAGTTTGTACACCAATCTCCTATGTGGGACCTTGTCGAAGGCCTTCTGAAAGTCCAGATATAACACATCGACTGGTTCTCCCTTATCCACTCTACTAGTTACATCCTCGAAAAATTCTATAAGATTCGTCAGACATGATTTGCCTTTGGTAAATCAATGCTGACTTTGTCCGATGATTTCACCACTTTCCAAATGTGATGCTATCACATCTTTAATAACTGACTCTAGCATTTTCCCCACTACCGATGTTAGGCTAACTGGTCTATAATTCCCCGTTTTCTCTCTCCCTCCCTTTTTAAAAAGTGGGGTTACATTAGCTACCCTCCAGTCCTCAGGAACTACTCCAGAATCTAAAGAGTTTTGAAAAATTATCACTAATGCATCCACTATTTCTGAGGCTACTTCCTTAAGCACTCTGGGATGCAGCCTATCTGGCCCTGGGGATTTATCTGCCTTTAATCCATTTAATTTACCTAACACCACTTCCCGACTAACCTGGATTTCCCTCAGTTCCGCCATCTCATTAGACCCCCGGTCCCCCGCTATTTCCGGCAGACGGTTTATGTCTTCCTTAGTGAAGACAGAACCAAAGTATTTAGTTCAATTGGTCTGCCATCTCCTTGTTCCCTATGATCAATTCACCTGTTTCCGACAGCAAGGGACCTACATTTGTCTTAACTAATCTTTTTCTCTTGACATATCTATAAAAGCTTTTGCAGTCAGTTTTTATGTTCCTTGCCAGTTTTCCCTCATAATCTATTTTCCCTTTCCTAACTAAGCCCTTTGTCCTCCTCTGCTGGACTCTGAATTTCTCCCAGTCCTCTGGTATGCTACTTTTTCTGGCTAATCTGTATGCTTCATCTTTTGTTTTAATACTATCCTTGATTTCCCTTGTTAGCCACGTATGCACTACCTTTCCTGGTTTGTTCTTTTGCCAAACTGGGATGAACACTTGTTGTAGTTCATCCATGCGACCTTTAAATGCCTTCCATTGCATGTCCACCGTCAACCCTTTCAGCATCAATCGCCAGTCTATCTTGGACAATTCACGCCTCATACCCTCAAAGTTACCTTTCTTTAAGTTCAGAACACTTGTTTCTGTATTGACTTTGTCACTCTCCATCCTAATGATGAACTCTACCATATTATGATCACTCTTGCCCAAGGGGCCTCGCACAACAAGACTGCTAACTAACCCTTCCTCATTACTCAATACCCAGTCTAGAATGGCCTGTTCTCTCGTTGGTTCCTCGACATGTTGGTTTAGAAAACCATCTCTCAAACATTCCAAGAAATCCTCTTCCTCAGCACCCCTGCCAGTTTGGTTCACCCAATCTATATGTAGATTGAAGTCACCCATTATAACTGCTGCACCTTTAGTGCACGCATTTCTAATTTCCTGCTTGATGCCATCCCCAACCTCACTACTGCTGTTAGGTGGCCTGTACACAACTCCCACTAGCGTTTTCTGCCCCTTAGTGTTTCGTAGCTCGACCCATATCGATTCCACTTCCTCCAAGCTAATGTCCTTCCTTTCCACTGCTTTAATCTCCTCTCTAACCAGTAACGCTACCCCACCTCCTTTTCCTTTCTGTCTATCCCGCCTGAATATAGAATATCCCTGGATGTTGAGCTCCCAGCCTTGGTCACCCTGGAGCCATGTCTCCGTAATCCCAACTATATCATAATCATTAATAACTATCTCCACATTTAATTCATCCACCTTATTACGTATACTCCTTGCATTGAGACACAAAGCCTTCAGGCTTGTTTTTACAACTCTCTTACCCCTTATACAATTATGTTGAAAAGTGGCCCTTTTTGATTTTTGCCCTGGATTTGTCTGCCTGC
The DNA here is from genome assembly GCF_053455715.1 of Rhinoraja longicauda. Taxonomy (NCBI): domain Eukaryota; kingdom Metazoa; phylum Chordata; class Chondrichthyes; order Rajiformes; family Arhynchobatidae; genus Rhinoraja; species Rhinoraja longicauda. Next base: position 34,631,722 of record NC_135971.1, read on the forward strand.
CACTTTTACTATTGCTTCTACCCTCATTTTACACCCCTCTGTCTCTCTGCTCATGCTCCCATCCCCCTGCCACATTAGTTTAAATCCTCCCCGACAGCACTAGCAAACACTCCCCCTAGGACATTGGTTCCATTCCAGCTCAGGTGCAGACCGTCCTGTTTGTACTGGTCCCACCTCTCCCAGAATTGGTTCCAATGTCCTAAAAATTTGAATCCCTCCCCCTTGCACCATTTTTCAAGCCACGTATTCATCTGAAATATCCTCCTATTCCTACTCTGACTAGCACGTGGCACTGGTAGTAATCCAGAGATTATTACCTTTGAGGTCCTACTTTTAAGTTTATTTCCTAGCTCTCTAAATTCACCTTGTAGGACCTCATCCCGTTTTTTACCTAAATCGTTGGTGCCAATGTGCACCACGACAACTGACTGCTCACCCTCCCCCTCCAGAATGTCCTGCAGCCGCTCAGAGACATCGCTGACCCTTGCACCAGGGAGGCAACATACCATCCTGGAGTCCCGTTTGCGGCCGCAGAAACGCCTATCTATTCCCCTTACAATTGAATCCCCTATCACTATAGCCCTTCCACTCTTTTTCCTCCCCTCTTTTGCCGCAGAGCCACCCACGGTGCCATGAACTTGGCTGCTGCTGCCTTCCCCTGATGAGCCATCTCCCCCAACAGTATCCAAAATGGCATATCTGTTTAGGAGGGAGATGACCACAGGGGACTCCTGCACTACCTGCCTACTGCTACGCTGGCTAGTGGCCACCCGTTTCCTTTCTGTCCGCTTATCTTTTACCTGTGGTGTGCCCAACTCACTGTACGTGCTATCCACGACCTTCTCAGCATCGTGGATGCTCCAGAATGAGTCCAACCGCAGCTCCAACCGTTCAATGCGGTTTGCCAGGAGCTGCAGCTGGACACACTTCCTGCACATGTAATCATCAGGGACACCGACAATATCCCTGATCTCCTACATGTTGCAGGATGAGCAATCCACGGGGCCGATCTCACCTGACATGTCTTACCTCCAAATTAAATCAAATCCCTCTTAATCCTTTAAACTGTACCTTTACTAAAAAGCACTGTACCTTTAACTCACCGAACACAGTAAATAGCGGTGCTGGTTCGAAGGGCCAAATGGCCTCCTGCACCTATTTTCTGTGTTTCTCTGACTCTTGTCTGCGTTTGCTTGCAGACGGCACGGTGGTGGTGGTGGTGAACAAGGCCAACGTGTTGCAGGCCATCTACTACCAGGACGGCCGCATGAAGCAGACCTTCGAGAGGTTCCCCGAGGTGCTGCTGGTGGGCGCCACCTACAGCTGGGCGGGCCTGCGGCTGCCCGCCTACCTGCTGCTGGCCATCGACGGCAACGGGGAGAGCGAGCTGGCGTGCCTGTGGTTCCTGCAGAGCGAGGAGCGCGAGACCGTCCGGCAGCTTCTGCGCATCTTCAGGCAGAAGAACCCGGCGGCGGAGGGAACGCGGGCGGTGGTTGTCGGCGGCCAGGCGTGTGACGGGGAGCTGGTGACCGACGTGCTGCCCCACTGCAAGCCGCTGGCCTGCCTCGCCCACACCCTGAGCGTCTTCCAGGACCACGTGACCGCCGAGAAGCTGCACGTGACCGCCGGGCAACAGTAAGCACTGGCACCGCCATTCCCTCGTGGGGCCGGAGCGGAGCGGGTGGGTGGGGGGCCCAAATATTCCTCCTCCTGTCAGATTGTGTTGGTTTGGTAAAGTTGTGACTCTCATCCCTCTGCACAATCCAGTCTACCCAGGTCCCATCTCCTCCACTCTGCCCTCTCTCTCTTTTTTCTTTCCTTCTATCTTACCCACTCCTCCTTCCCTTCTTTCTTTCTCCCCCTCCTTCCTCGATCTCCCTCTTCTCCTCCGCCCCTTCTCTCCTTCTCCGCCCCTTCTCTCCTTTCCCCTACTCCTGTTTCTTCCTCCTCCTCCTCACCCACTCCACCCCTCCTTCACCCACTCCTCCCCTCCTTCACCCACTCCTCTCCTCCTTCACCCTTCCTCTCCTCCTTCACCCACTCCACCCCTCCTTCACCCACTCCTCTCCTCCTTCACCCACTCCTCTCCTCCTTCCACTCCTCTCCTCCTTCACCCTTCCTCTCCTCCTTCCCCGTCCTCCCCTCTTCCCCCTACTCTCCTCCTCCCGCCTCCTCTCCTTCCCTCTACTCTCCTCCTTTCCCCTCTCCTCCACCATCGGGCAACAATAAGCTCTGGCATCGTGATTCCATCCTGGGACCGGAGTGGGCGGGGGAGGGGGAGGTTGGGTTATCCCAAATATTCCTCCTCCTGTCACGGCGTGGGTCAGATAAGGGTGCGACTCATTCCTCAACATGGTCTGCACAATCCAGTCTACCCCTGCCCCACTCTCCCTCCTTTCCACCCTCCTCTCCCCCTTTGCCTGCTCCTTCCTCTTTTGCCCCCTCCTCTCCCCTTTCTGTAGATGGGGCATCTGGTCAGCATTAGATGGGGCATCTTGGTCAGCATTAGATGGGGCATCTGGTCAGCATTAGATGGGGCATCTTGGTCAGCATTAGATGGGGCATCTGGTCAGCATTAGATGGGGCATCTTGGTCAGCATTAGATGGGGCATCTGGTCAGCATTAGATGGGGCATCTTGGTCAGCATTAGATGGGGCATCTTGGTCAGCATTAAATGGGCATGTTGGTCAGCAAGGACGAGTTGGGCCGAGTGGCCTATTTCCGTGCTGTTTGACTCCACTGTTCAGTAGTCATTGAGGAGGTCACTTTATTTTTCGTAGGGAAAGAAACGGTGGAGTTTTTCTTGTAGCCGCTGGGGACTGTTGAGTTGAGAGTTTGGTTTAGTTTTGGAAATACAGATTGGAAACGGGCCCTTTGCCCCACTGAGTCCACGCTGACCATTAATCACCCGTTCACACCAAAGATACTAGAGGAACAAGATAGACCACTCGACGTTAAAAAGCGTAGAAGGACATGGCGCCATTTTAGTGGGCAGAAAATTGCAGAAACATTTAAAAAGAGAAATAACAAAAATCTATGAATTGATAGATGAGTTATTTTCTGCATTTTAATGGTATCATCACACATACTGTTCCCCAAAACACTGATTACACTGCGAGAGGCAGAACGAACGGCGGGGTTTGCTTACTAAAATGGCGGATGTTCCGCTCCTTTGCACACTACACTTCAGTATAGGTGAATTCAATGGAGTGGTCCATCTTGTTCCTCTAGTATCTTTGGTTCATACTAGTTCTGGGCGACACACGGGACAATTTACAGAGGCCAATTAACGTACAAACCTGCACGTCTTTGGAACTTGGGGGGATCCCGGAGAACCCGGAGGAAACCCACATGGTCACAGGGAGAGCGTACAAACTCCACACAGACAATGCCTGTAGACAGGGTGGATCCTGGGACTGGCACTGTAAGGCAGCAACTCTACCGCTACGTCACCTTGCTGCACCGGGAGGTTCCTCACCTTGTCTCCTCTTCCCTTTCTTCCCGCCAGGAGCCAGCTGCTGCAGATCCTGCACAGTATGTGTTACGCCACGTCCACTGAGGACTACGACCTGCTGTACCGCCAGCTGCTGGACTCCAACGCGGAGAGCGCCGTCGACTACTTCCACAAGACGTGGCACGGGTCCTGCCGCCAGTGGGTGGAGGGCTTCAAGCACGAGAACGAGAGCTACCTCACCAGCACCCTCCAGCAGGTGCAGGTGATGAGCCAGAGGCTGGCGGCCGCGGTCGAGGACTTCTCCAACGTGACCTCCTTCACCCGGGTCCTCCTGAAGGCCGTGGACACGGTGCGGGCCGAGTGCGACCAGCGGGTGTTGCAGAGTGAGCCCCCCGCAGGGCCAGAGGACAACTCCGCGGAGTGTTCCTACCGGGCGCTGCTCACCGACTTCGCCTTCCGCCGGGTGCGGACGGAGCTGCAGGAAGCGGAGTCGGTCTCCTTTCTCAGCGTGGAGGCCGAGAGGGCCTGGCCCGTGTGCCGGCGCCGGGCCCTGGTGACGGACCAGGCCAGCTGCCAGTGTGCCTTCCGCACCTCCATGAGGCTCCCCTGCCGGCACGTCCTGGCTCTCCGGCGGCTGCTGGGCTCCGACCTCTTTGAGCCCTCGCTCTGCGCCGCGCGCTGGACGCAGGAGCACTTCCTCGGCGGTCAGCTCCCGCCCGCGTCGCCGAGGGAGCGGGCCAAGGTGCAGCAGGAGCGATACCGCCAGGCCCTCAAGGTAGCTCGCAAACTCTCCTCTCTCGCCGCCCGGTGTCCGGCCGAAGACTTTGGCAGGTGCCTGGCGGTCATGACGGCCGTCACCGACATCTGGGCCAGAGGTGGCCAGGTGCAAGTCACCGAAACCAATGGTTTGTAGCGACGCAGTCTCAGAGAGAGTGAAGCAACGACACACAAAACATGGAGCAGCACAGCACAAGGACAGGCCCTTCAGCACATAATGAACATGATGCCAAGACCATCGCTTATCTACCTGCATATCATCCATATCTCCCCATTCCTTGCATACCCATGTGCCTATCTACTGCCTCGTAAACTCCATTATCACATCTACCTCTACCGCCACATATAGTTCATAAGATCATAAGTGACAGGAGTAGGATTAGGCAATTTGTCCCATCAAGTCTACTCCGCCATTCAATCATGGCTGATTCATCTCTCCCTCACCCCATTCTCCTGCCTTCTCCCCATAACAGAGAAACATAGACAATTAGTGCAAGAGCAGACCATTCGGCCCTTTGAGCCTGTACGCACCGCCATTCAATGTGATCATGGTTGATCATCCACAATCTCCCCCGTTCCTGCCTTCTCCCCATATCCCTTGATTCCGCTAGCCCTAAGAGCCCTATCTGACTCTCTTTTGAATGCATCCAGTGAATCGGCCTCTACTGCCTTCTGATGCAGAGAATTCCACAAATTCACAATTCTGGGTGAAGAAGTTTTTCCCTCATCTCAGTTCTAAATGGCCTAGCTCTCATTCTAAAATTGTGGCCCCTGTTTCTGGACTCCCCCAACATCGGGAGCATCTAGCTTGTCCAATGTCTTAATAATCTTATATGTTTCTATAAGATCTGCTCTGATCCTAAATTCCTGTGAATACAAGCCCATTTGTTCCATTCTTGCGTCATATGACAGTCCCGCCATCCTGGGAATTAACATTGTGAACCTACGCTGCTCTCTCTCAATAGCAAGAATGTCCTTCCTCAAATTTGGAGACCAAAACTGCACACAATATCCAGGTATGGCCTCACCAGGGCCCTGTACAACTGCAGAAGGACCTCTTTGCTCCTCTACTCAAATCCTCTTGCTGTACCTGCATGCTTACTTTCAGTGACTGATGTACAAGGACACACACATCTCGTTTCACTTCCCCTTTTCCTAATCTGGTACCATTCAGATTATAATCTGCCTTGTCCTTGCCACCAAAGTGGATAACCTCACATTTATCTACATTATACTGCATCTGCCATACATTGCTCACTCACCCAACCTACCCAAGTTACCCTGCATCCTCATAGCCTCTTCACCGTTCACTCTGCCACCCAGCTTTGTGTCATCTGTAAATTTGCTTATGTTACTTTTAATTCCTTCATCTAAATCATTAATATATATCGTAAATAGCTGCAGTCACAGGACCAAGCCTTGTGGCACCCCACTAGTCGCTGCCTGCCATTCTGAAAATTACCCATTAATTCCTACCCTTTGTTTCCTGTCTACCAACCAATTTTCAATCCATGTCAATATCCTACCCGCAATACCATCTGCTATAATTTTGCCCACTAATCTCCTGTGTGGGACCTTAACAAAGGCTTTCTGAAAGTCCAGATACACTACATTCACTGGCTCTCCTTTATCCATTTTACTTGTTACATCCTCAAACAAATCCAGAAGATTAGTCAAACAAGAATTCCCCTTCATAAATCCATGCTGACTTGGACCATGTTGACTGTTACTGCTCTCCAAATGCACCGTTATCACATCTTTAATAATTGACTCCAGCAACTTCCCCACCACCGATGTCAGGCTAACTGGTCTATAATCCCCTGTTTTCTCTCTCTATCCTTTATTAAAAAGTGGGATAACATTAGCTACCTTCCAATCCACGGGAACTGATCCAGAATCAATAGAACATTGTAAAATGATCAGCAATGCATCCACGATTTCTAGAGCCACCTCCTTGACTAACCTGGGATGCAGACCAGACCCTGGGGATTTATCAGCCTTCAGTCCCATCAGTCTTCCTAACACAATTTCCTGACTGAATGTGAATTTCCTTCAGTTTCTCCGTCACCCTCGATCCTCTGTACCCTAGTACTTCTGGGAGATTATTTGTGTCTTTCTTAGTGAATAAAGAACCAACGTGCCTTTTCAACTCGTCGGCCATTTTCTTGCTCCCCATAATAAATTCACCTGTTTCTGTCTTTAAGGGACCCACATTTGTCTTCACTAATCTCTTCCTCTTCACATACCTAAGGATGCTTTTACTATCCTCCTTTATATTCGTGGCTAGCTTACCTTCGTACTTTATCTTTTCTCCCAATATTGCCTTTTTTACTTACCTTCTTGTTGTTATTTAAAAGTTACCCAATCCTCTGGCTTTGCTATGTTATATGAGTCTTCTCTTTTATTTTTATACTGTCCTTGTCAGACCCAGTTGCTTCTTACTCCCCTTAGAATCTTTCTTCCTCTTTGGAATGAAATGATCCTGCATCTTCTGGATTATTCGCAGAAATTCCTGCCATTGCTGTTCCACCGTCATCCCTGCTAGGGACCCTTTCCAGTCAACTTTGGCCAGCTCCCCCCTCATGCCTCCAGAGTCCCCTTTGTTCAATTGCAATACTGACACTTCTGATTTTACCTTCTGTCAAATAGCAGATTAAAACTTATATTATGGTCACTACCTCCAAATGGTTCCTTTACCTCGAGTTTCCTTATGAAATCCAGTACATTACACAACACTAAATCCAGAATTGCCTTCTCCCTGGTTGGCTCCAGTTCAAGCTGCTCTATGAATCCATCTCGGAGGCACACTACAAACTCCCTTTCTTAGGGTCCAGTACCAACCTGACTTTCGCAGTCTACCTGCATATTGAAATCTCCCATAACCTCTGACACCCGCACTAATCAAGAATCTATCTATCTCTGCCTTAAATATATTCACTGCTTTGCCTCCACAGCCTTCTGTGGCCGAATTCCACAGATTCACCACCCTTGCATAGTCCAGGCACTCAGTACCTTCTGTGTAAAGTGACAACGAGAAAAACAACTTGCCTCGCACATCTCCTTGAAACTTTGTCCCTCTCACCATTTTATCTATCAGAAGATTACCTTTCCACTGATAGACAGGCCCTCTGATACTTATTGACCAAAATGCTGGAGTAACTCAGTGGGACTTACCGAGCCCTCTATCATGATTTATTACTGAATGTTCTCTCAAATATTGTTTTACCGTTTTGCACCATGTGCACTCTGGACACATTACTGTGTGCGTCCCCCAATAATTTATCACTGTCTGTTTCCCTCTCGGCTGTGCCCCCTCCAACATCACTCACTAGTTGTGTTCCTTTGTTTTCAGTGACTGGTGCAACAGAGCAAGAATCGTCGTCTCCAGCCACCGAGGCAAGTTGAAGATGTGCGTAAGAACTGATTTCAGATCTGACTGACTGGCAGACAGTGAGAGCCGCTTACAGTCACAGTGATTCACCGCGATCCCAGGAATCAGGATCTGAAGTTGCTTTCTCTTCATACCCCCGTGTGTGTTACGCTTGTGTGTGTTTGAGTGTGTGCACAGATGTACCCAATGAACACTGCCGGACATCGATCACCGTTGATAGTGAACTGTCGCTCGGCCCTGAGTGTGTTACATGTGTGTGTGTGTGTACGGATGCATCCATCATACGTGTGTGAGTGTCCGTGTGTGTATACGGTCAGCCTTGTCTGCATTTTGCATGTGTGTGTACATGTATGTACGTGTGTGTCTATGTTACGTGTGTATACAGATGTATCCAATGAACACTGCCATACAACGCTCACCTTTGATGGTGAACTGTCGGTCGGCCCTGTGTGCGTTATGCATTTGTGTGTACATGTATGTACATGTGCGAGTGTGAGTGAACGTGTGAGTGTGAGTGAACGTGTGGGTGCGTGCAGATATGCATGTGTGTGCACGTGTGTGTGTCGGCCCTGTGTGCGTTACACGTGTGTGTATGTATAGATGCATGCAATGAAGATTGCCATACATCGAACTGTCGGTAGGCCTCTGATTGAGGTTTGAAGCTGAACTAGTTTGTGGACTGTCGCGGTCGATGAATTTCAACATTATTATCCTGGAAGTGATTTTAATGGTTTTCTTCAAAGGGACCTGGATCGGGTTCTGACATTCCGTGGGATCATGACATCCATTCAGTTGGAATTTTAAGCATCAAACAGGGGCCAGGATTGCATTACTGAGCACATCTGTCTTCTCTGCGGGAGCAGTGACTGAGATCGGCTGATTCCTTGCAGGCTGGGAACAAGACCTATGAGTTCCCTGGTCAGTCTGACTATGTACAACTTCTTGTCTTCCCTGAGGCTACTGCGGAGACACAGAGACCTGGGAATAGACAATAGAAAATAGGTGCAGGAGTAGGCCATTCAGCCCTTTGAGCCAGCACCGCCATTCAATGCGATCATGGCTGATCACTCTCAATCAGTACCCCGTTCCTGCCTTCTCCCCATACCCCCTCACTCCGCTATCCTTAAGAGCTCTATCCAGCTCTCTCTTGAAAGCATCCAACGAACTGGCCTCCACTGCCTTCTGAGGCAGAGAATTCCACACCTTCACCACTCTCTGACCGAAAAAGTTCTTCCTCATCTCCGTTCTAAATGACCTACCCCTTATTCTTAAACTGTGGCCCCTTGTTCTGGACTCCCCCAACATTGGGAACATGTTTCCTGCCTCTAATGTGTCCAATCCCCTAATTATCTTATATGTTTCAATAAGACCCCCCCTCATCCTTCTATATTCCAGTGTATACAAGCCTAATTGCTCCAGCCTTTCAACATACGACAGTCCCAGACATACGAATGTCCAGGAAACAAATAGGAAATGTTGGAAATACACAGTGGCTGTGAAAGATTTCTGTCAAGGGAAAAGGTGGTGGCACTTAACATGTATTTTATACTTTCGTCAGTTCAGCAGATTTGTTTTGATTGGTATCAACATTTTCTAAAGTTTACTATAGCTGGATGTTGGGTCGCTTCTCAGTCATGTGATGGAGCTTTCAATCCTGTCCCTCTCTCCACAACTTGAGCCGATATTCTGAACCGTGAAGGGAGAAAGCACTGCAGCAACTCTGCAGTCTGAAGAAGGGTCACGACCCGAAACGTCACCCATTCTTACTCTCCTGAGATGCTGCCTGACCTGCTGAGTTACTCCAGCATTCTGTGAATAAATACCTTTGAGCAGCAACTCAGCGGGTCAGGCAGCATGTGTGGAGGGAATGGACAGGAAACATTTCGGGTTCATTCCTGACCCAAAACATCATCTGTCCAATCCTGCCGCTTGACCCGCTGAATTCCTCCAGCACTTTGTTTTTTTGCTTAAGATTCCAGCATTCGCTGCTTCATATGTTTTAGGTGCAGAATCACGTTTACTCCGCCATTCAATCATGGCTAATCGATCTTGCCCTCTCAACCCCATTCTCCTGCCTTCTCGCCATAACCCCTGGCACCCTTACTAATAAAGAATCTGTCAATCTCCTCCTTAAAAATATGCAGTGATGACCTCCACAGCCATCGGTGGCAATGAATTCCACAGAATCACCACCCTCTGACTAAAGAAATTCCTCCTCATCTTTTCACAGGTGTGTTCTTCTATTCTGAGGCTATGGCCTCTGGTGCAAGGCCCTCCCACTAGTGGAAACAACCTCTCCACATCCACTCTATTCATGCCCTTCACTTTTCATAGAAACATAGAAAATAGGTGCAGGAGTAGGCCATTCGGCCCTTCAAGCCTGCACCGCCATTCAATATGATCATGGCTGATCATCCAGCTCAGTAACCTGTACCTGCCTTCTCTCCATACCCCCTGATTCCTTTAGGCACAAGGGCCACATCTAACTCCCTCTTAAATATAGCCAATGAACTGGCTTCAACTACCTTCTGTGGCAGAGAATTCCACAGATTCACCACTCTGTGTGAAGAAATGTTTTTTCAATTTATTCAACACAGTTTATTGTGTCTTCTTTGTAACCATCACTCAGTGCCACAGTTAGACCACATGTAATGAAAATTGCAAGGACATGACTGCACTCAGAATGCCCTCACTCTATCTGCCGTCCTTGGAACCATTGGAGCATCTCTGGGCTTTTCAGGTTGTTTAATTATTTGGGGTATCGTTCTCTGTCCTGACTGGGTTCCTTATCATATCATATATATACAGCCGGAAACAGGCCTTTTCGGCCCTCCAAGTCCGTGCCGCCCAGCGATCCCCGTACATTAACACTATCCTACACCCACTAGGGACAATTTTTACATTTACCCAGCCAATCAGCATCTGTGTGTAAGAATTTGGGTCGCGCCTGAGATTTGATCAGAGTTTGCACTTAGATTTAAACTTTTTATGTAATTTTTAAATAGCTCTCTTCAATCCGTAAGAAGTTTACCCTTGCAGCTGATAAAGTCATTGTTGCTGTCAGTTTGCACAAAGTGAATAACAATATGGTTAATAATGATGACCGATGGTCAGGACATTGGGTAAGATTCAAGAGTGTTTAATTGTCATTTGCAACAGTAAAGGAACAAGTGAAATACCTGCTTACTGCAGTTTTGCTGGCATATTCAAAGCAAGAATACATCACATAAAAATATCATAAAATATGAGTTATTCCACGTCACCTAGACCATGGCTGTGCAAGGTGGTTGGTTCATTGAGAGCTTGGCAGGATACGGTGGTCAGTGGTGATGGTCTCTCGTACCGTGTTTGGATTATTTTCTGGAATACAGGTCCCTTGGTACCCAATTCCCCTCACCCTGATCCCGACGCTGAGGAAGATGAATGGACGTTCCATTGTAGGCACAAAATGTTAGAGTAACTCTTTGGGACATGCAGCAACTCTCGATAGAAAGAATGGGTGACGTTTCGGTTCGAGACCCTTCAGAAGCAATATTTTCCATTGTACCTGTGCCTCACCGCACTTCAGTTTAGTTTCTTGTCAGTGAACAGTGAAAAGCTTTTGTTGCATGTAGAAATACAATACATGTTCGCAAGTTAGCAGAAAGACAACACATGATAACAATCGAGCCATTTACAGAGTTTAGAAACACGATAAGGGAATAACATTTGGTGCAAGGTAAAGCCAGCAATGTCCGACCAAGCATAGTCCGAGGGTCACCAAAGAGGTAGATCGTAGTTCAGCACTGCTCTCTGGTTGTGGTGTATGTGGTATACTTGAGCGTATTAAAAGCAAAAGTTGACTTGACTTGCAAAAGTCAGTTTCAGTTTAATTTATTGTCATATACAGCATATATATACAGCAGGTACAGTGAAAAGCTTTTTGTTTGCATGCTAACCTGTCAGCAGAAAGACAAGACATGATTGCAATCAATTCATTTACATCGATTTAAGAGTGTGGAGCGATTGTAATGTGTGTTTGTATATCTGCTTCTGTGGCTGGCACGCAAATAGTCGCCTGTGTTGGGCGCAGTCTTGGAAGCATTCCCAACCGCACCAACACAGTAATATGGAGGTTCCCGTCACCGTGAAGTGTAAGGCAACAGAATTACGCCGATTCTCCGTCTCAGTGTCCTTGCCATCGCGACTTAGCTAATCACGCCTCCTACATTCGTATTTAGTTTATCAATGGAAATCGCAAACAACAGTCTCAGCGCCGATCCCTGCTGTAACCCGCACGTCACAGACTTCCAGTCACAAAACACAAGCCTCCACAATCATCATATCTCCCTCTCCCCCCCCCCCCCTTCCTTTGAACCATTCTCCCATGTTTGACCAAGCAGGCGCTTTGAACAACAAGAAAACAAATCAAATTAATCCTTTTCAGGCTAAAGAAAATACCATTTAATTGAAATGTAAATTCGTTTTATTGTATTTTTCCTTTGGACGAGCTGGTCGAATAAAGAGACGGAAGATGGATCTGAAACGGAAATGTCGCCTATTGATTGCCCCTGCAGATGCTCCCTGACCCGTTAGTTACTACAGCACTTTGCGTTTGGCGAAATCAAGAGGGTGATAACATCCCGCCCGCTGTTCCACGCTTGAACCAATGGTTCACCCCCGCCCACCCCGTCCTGATCAGCTGTAGGAAGTCTCTTCAACGGCAGGAAGTCATGTTTCTCTTTAACTTTACCATTGATGTCATTGTGTTTTTACCACCAAGCAGCAATCGAATACGGAATACAATTCTAAAATGGATAGAAGGGGTTTCGATTCGGTATTTTTCAGTTGGTTTTCAAGTACAACTTTAATTCCCGGATCATTTCGCTCCACAGATTCTGCTTGGCCCGCTGAGTTACTCCAATACTTTGTGTTTTGCTCAACCTTTATGGTGAACTGCATTGACTTAATTCTGCTTTGGCCACCACATCTATTTGGATACGCATGTAGTCGGAAAAGAGAAAGAAACGAGGCCATGTGCGGCGGGCAAACGGTCGGGTGTCGAGAGGAGCCGTGGGATTCAATTTGGCTGACCGCCAAAGTGTGTCGGGCTGAAAAAAAACACGGATCGTTTGCTTTTATGACCGAGGGATAAAACATAGAAGAGCTACAGTGCAGCGACAGGCCGTTCTGTCCACAATATCCGCGCCGACCATGATGCCAAGACAATCTACTCTGTCTGCACATGGTCCACATCCCTTCGCTCTCTGCACATCCATGTGCCGATCCAAAACACTTCTAAATGGTCGTTTCATTTATGCCTCCATCACTACCCCTGCCAGCGCGTTCCAGCCAACCACCACCATCTGTGTAAAAAACCTGCTCCGCAGATCTGCTTTAAAATGTCCCACCTCACTTTAAAGCGATATCCTCTAGTCCTTGTGTAGGAACAAACTGCGGATGCTGGTTTAAATGGAAGATAGACACAAAATGCTCCAGTAATTCACCGAGACAGACAGCATTTCTGGAGAAGGAATGCGTTGACATAATGTGCCGGATAGAACTGCAGACGCTGGTTTAAAGCAATAAGCTGGAGTACAGTCTGAAGAAGGGTCTCGACGCGAAACGTCACCCATTCCTTCTTTCTAGAGATGCTGCCTGTCCCGCTGCGTTACTCCAGCACTTTGTGTCCATTCTCTATCCAGCCAACCCTGTCTTTGTCTCTCATAATAGGCACATGCTGTTCGGTCCGCTGAGTTCCCCCAGCGCTTCGTTAATGTTCTACAGAAGACCAAGTGGTTAACCGTGATGCGGTGGCACATGTTTTATCCATATTCCCGGGTATAAGTTATGCAGTCTCCTGTTCAACTAAACCGCTCCAAACGGAAATGGGTCATATAATCGATACACAAGGAGCGATTGAGTCTTGAGCAAAACACAACGTGCTGAACGAACTGAACGAGGCGGGCAACATCTGTAGAGGGAATTGAAACGTAATGTGTCGGATCCGGGGCTTCCACTGAATGGTGAAGTTCGGTGAGCGAAATAGAGAAATCAGAGGCGTCAACATTAAATTCCAACTCACGGCTCACTGCTTCGCCTGTTTCATGGGGTTAATAATGACACGGGTTAGAATCTTAATCCCGTTCTTCAGCTGCTCTCTAAACTTGCGTTGGGTCATTGCATAGATACAAGTGTTCGCGCAGCAGCTGGCCCGAATAAGTAAGATTCCTACTTCGTTGGCGATGTGCGAGGGGCTCGTGAGACCCGCGCCAACGAAATTGACGGTGACCCGAGTGCAGATCAAAGTCACCGTAGCCGTCGCCGAGAGTAATATGGAGGTGCCGGACACGGTGAAGAGTAAAACGATGGCATTGCGCCGATTATCCGTCTCGCTGTCCTTGGCCTCCACTGACTTCAGGCGCCGGCGGACTCTGTTGGCTGCTACGATGTTCCTGACCGTCAGCCCGTTCAGAATTATGATAAGACCAAAGGGGAGTAAGAAGAGAGAGATGCTACATAGCCAGGTGAAAGCCACCCAGCCGATGGAAGTGAAGTACACGGGTTTGGGCCGGCAACCCCAGTTCACATTGTCCATGGTGAAACGTGGCTCGAACATGAAGTGAAATGGGATGTACTTTAAACAGCTCAGCGCGCACAAGGACACAATGACCACGGCGGCCGTCTTACCCGTGCAATACGTGAGTCTCAGCTTCGGGCAGCAAATGCTGACAAAACGGTCAAAAGTGAAGGACACGGTTAACCAGGCGGAGAAGTCCAGGGTGGCGATCCGCAAGTGTACGTATGAAGAGCACACTGTGCTGAGGGAGAGGAAGGAATAAGGGTTGTGGTAAAGGTAGATTTCCCTGAGCAGTACGTAGAAGATGACCACAAGCAGGTCGCACATTGCCATCGCCACCATGTAACGGGTGATTCCTTTGGTGAGACCGCACTTACCCCGGCACAGGATCGTAGCCGTCAGCACGTTCGCTGGGGGAAGAACAAAGTGGAGGGAATTAACTAATTAATGTACCGTCAGGTGTAACAGTGGGGAAAGAGGCTTAGTTGGAGAGGAAACAATGCAGACAGCTACATGAAACATAGAACATCACAGCATAGGTACACGCCTTTCACAACACACTGTATCCGCGGCGCATGACACATGCCTCTCCATTCCCTTCACATATACAGTATATATGTCTATCCAGAAGCCTCCTACAGACGACTATGGCATCTGCCTCCACCGTCTACCCTGGCAGCGTGTTCCAGGCACCCATTAATCTCCGTGCAAATGAAAACTTCCCATGAAAATGTGGATTAAGCTTTACAACTCACTAAAACGTTATGAGCATTGAGGGTGGCGCTGAATGCGCTGCCAGGAATGGCGGTGGAGGCAGATTAGAAAGTCAATTTGGGGAAGTTTTCATTTTGACACATGGGTGTATGGGCAGGGAGTGTGGGGATATGGATCTGGTGTATGAGATTAGTTTAACTTTGCATCACGTCGGCATGTACATTGTAGGCCGAAGGTCCTGTTCCTCTGATGTACTGTTTGTTGTATGTTCTTTGATGTATGTTCTGTATTCTATTACATTGGGCCTTTAGACTTCTGCCCTTCGGTTCCTGGGAGTCGGTGGTTCTTAAAGAGACATGACATTGGGAGCTCAGAAGTTACTCCATGGAATATACCTTCCTGTTCTCGCAGTGTGGATGCTGCCATTAACACCACTTGCGTGGGTATTGGATATGCTGTCTGCGTCTGTTACCAAATATCTCTCGGAATCAAGGGTAAGGTTCTTTACATTGCCAGGACGGGGTTGTATTAGGCACAAGGATCAATCGTATTAAACTCCCGCACCGGATGTCAGTCCGTTGCCAGAGACGCTGAACACGGGGTCAGGAGCTTCAGTCAAAGTTTCTTTGCCGAAGCAGGAGAAATTCGCGGGATACGGGCAAGGACATTTTGCACAGAATGAATGAGACTAAGAGACTTAATCCAATTTTCCCTACAAGTGGAGTTGAGAACGTGGAAGTTCCTGTAAGGAAGGCAAAGCGAAGGGGGAAAGACACAGAGCTAAGGAGGCAGTGAGACTGCGAATGCAAGTGGCAACAGAGAGCGGAAGGAGCTGACAAAGATGATATCGGAATACTGATCACAAAGTCACAAAATTACAGAATCACAAAGTGCTGGAGTAACACGGCGGGCCAGGCAGCATCTCGGGAGAACATGGAAAGGTGACGATTCAAATTGGGGCGCTTACTGTACAGGAGCGGGAACGCAGCAACAATCACAGACGGGGAGCAGTGAGAGAGTCTCACGGTACTGCCGTCAGAGATAGCAGGATAATTTCTTCAATGTCGCATCGCTTGAAGAAACTTCACAGTGGAGCAGTGAAATGTGGAAACAAGATACTGGAGATGCTGGATTACAAAAAAAAAGAAGAAATAAAGTGCTAGAGTAACTCAGCGGGTCAACGGCATCTGTGGAGATCCATGTGTTCCGGAGCAGCTCCTGACCCGCTGCGTTACTCCCGCACAATATGCCTTTTTTTTGTTGTAAACCGACGTCTGGAGTTCTTTGTTTCTACATCGCAACACCGAACGTTGAGGTACCGCAGAAACACGTTGAACGATGTGCCCGGACTTACCAGGGATTCCAAATGCCGCCAGAATTGGATAGGCGATGTCCTTCACGTATAGAATCGGAGCCCTCCCCATCCTGGATGATCTCTGCAGCTCACTGTGCGAACACGATGGAGCAAGGAGCTCATTAATGCTCATTAATACTCGCGCCAACCCCCAGCGTATTCACGGAGTGATGGAACAATGGCATTAGTCATGGACATTTGAACAAACATTTCCACGCAATTCCACACAGAGAGCTGTGGAGGCCAAGTCAATAGATATTTTTAAGGTAGAGATAGACAAACACTTGATTAGAAGGAGTGTCAGAGGTTATGGGGAGAAGGCAGAAAAACGACACCAGGAGGCAAGATCAGCCATGATTCCACGGCGGAATGGACTCGATGGTCCGAATGGCCCAATTCTACTCCTATAACTTGTGAACTTGTGAATTTTAACTCCTTATTGGAGGAGCAATACTTATTGCAAAAATTGTAGGAGGACACGGGCTTATTATTGACCTGTATCTCGATCCACGACGTTTCATGCGGCGGGATTCGCTTCGTTCACTGGGCGGCCGATGTGCTGGATGTCGGGGGATATTTAACGTGGGGAAAATCCGAAATATAATCCGCACGTTATCACATTTATAACCAAGAAAGGGGGAATTAAATATTTCACAATGGTTTGCTCAGGTCGTTTCTGTTTATGTGTAATATGAATGCTTAATGTTGAACCCAGGGAAAAGGAGCATAAAATCCTTGAAATAGGTGTGCGGGTATAAATTTCACAACCCCTATTAATATCGCCTCAAAGCTCGAATTAGAACATATCCTCAAGTCAGCAATTTCATGAAACATTTCTCCTTTGACCTCTTATTTTGTGACCGATTAACTGCTCCAATTAAACGGACATTTTGAGCTGAGAACCACAAACCTGTTGCAAATTTGAAAACAATTGTTGCAAATTTGAAAAATACTCAGAAGTTGGTTGTGCATTTCTGTTTTCCGAGAATGTCTGAGCATTTGTCCGTCGATTTTCCTTGTTTTTTTAATCAAAAATATTTAATCAAATATTAAAATAATATATACAATACAGTAAAACCAAAACAGAAACCACCACCAGAATACTATTCAAACAAATATACCAATTGAAACTATTATACAATTATATTACAATCCTCATCCAGGATACATCCAATCCCCCGCGGTGCCCAGCGGTCCCGCAAATCCTCCAGGGTGCCCGTGGACAGCGCGTAGTCCCTCTCCAACACCACCCGGGCGCGGATGTAACCCCGGAAAAGGGGTAGGCAGCTGGCTCAGGCAGAGCCCTCTTCCGCCTGGCGCCGTGAGTCGCGGATGGCCAGCTTGGCCAGGCCCAGGAGCAACCCAACCAGGACATCTTCGGCCCTCGATTTGCCTTGTTGGCGGGCCCGACGTGTTTGTGTGATTGTTCATTGATTTATATCATCAATAATGGCACTAATGGATACAAGGCACAAAACAATTGCTGTATCTCTGAACTAAAATTAAAACAAAAATGAGGTAAATCTGAAATACTGATATCGGCTTTACTGATATGCTTCAGATTGATTACTCAGCCCGGACTAACCTAAACATGAAAAAGTCGCCAATTGTGTAGCCATGGCGTGGGGGGGGGGGGGGGGGGGGTGGGTGGGGGGGGGGGGGGGGTGGGGGGGGGGTGGGGGGAGTGCAGATGGAGCGGGACCGGAGAACCGACGCAACGTCATCCAGGATTCAGGGAAGGCGACTTGGCGAGGGAGTGGGTGGGGTAAGAAGTGGGAGGGGCGGAGGTCTTGGGAGCGAAACACAAGATGGAAGGGGAGTGTTTGTAGGATAGTACCTAAAATTGGAGAATTTAATGTTGATACCGCTGGCTTGTTAGCTACCCAAATGAAATATGAGATGCTCTTTCTCCAATCTCCGGATTCCACCCTTCTCAGTCAAACTACACACCTCACCATGTGCTTTTCCCTGGAAATGCAAGAAATGTAATGCATGTCCCTTTACCTCCATCCAGGGACGCCAGCAGTCCTTCCAGATGAGACAGAGGTTCACATGTACCTCTAACATCATCTCCTGCACCCGGAGTTCCCGATGTGGCCGATTGTATATTGGCGAGACCAAGCATCGGCGACTGCTTTACTGAACACCCGCGCTCGGTCCGCCAACGTCTAATGGACATTCTGGTTGCTAACTCCCTTTCCAATTCCCAAACTGACCTTTTTGTCCAGGACCTCCTCCGTCGCTAGACATAGGCAGACGTAAGCAAGTCAGAGAGTCCCATTGCACGGAAATTGACTCTTTGGCCTAACCTACCCATGCTGACGACAGTGCCCGATCCACACTGGGTCGCCCCCGCCCGCGTTGCGCCCATATCCCTCTGAATCGTTCCAGTACATGCACTTGCCGAAATGTCTTTGAACTTATGTTGTAATATCTGCCTCAACTACCTCCTCTGGCAACTCATTAAATATACCCACCACTCTCTGTGTGAAAAGTTTCTCCCTTAGATTCATATCAAATATTTACCCTCTCACTTAACGGCAAAATGGTCTGCTTCTTGATTCCCCTGGTTTGGGTTAAATATTCTGTGCATCAACCCTATTAATTCCCCTCCCGCTCTTATACACCACTGTGAGAATATCCTTCATCCTCCTGTGCACCAAGGAATACAGCCCTGACCTGCCCAAACTCTCCCTGTAGCTGAGGCATTAAGTTCTGCTAACATCCCCGTAAATCTGAATTATTTCTTTCTTAACGCCATCTTTCCTATAGCAGGGTGACCAAAACTGAGCCAGATACTTCAAACGTGATCTCATCAACCTTATAGAACTGGAAAATACCATCATAGCTTCTATGCTCAATGCCCTGATTGATGATGACCACTGTGCCTAAGGACTTCTTGTCCACTCCGTCTGCATGTGGCGTCATTTTCTGGGAACTAGTACCTGCACTCCCAGATAGCTCTTCTCCACAACACTCCCGAGAGCCATATCATTTATTGCAAAGTCCCTGCCCGGGCTTCACTTCTCAAAATGCAACACCTCACTCATATCTGCATTAAACACCACTAACTATTCCTCAGCTCACTTGCCCAACTGCGCAAGATCCTGCTGTTATCTTTCATAACCATCTTCGCAATCTACATTACAATCCACTTGTATGGATTCGCACATTTACTAATCCTACCTTGTACATTTTCATCCAAATCTTTATTACAAACAACAAAGGAGGTTGGGCCCAGCACCGACCCCAGAGACACACCACTGTCACAAGCCTCTAGTCCGCTAACCAACTTTCCAGCAACACCCACTGTCTCCTTTTCCATGATGCCAATATTCCATCCAGTCGGCTGGGTTTCCCTGGATTCCATGCGATCTAACTTTTCAGAGAAGACTACGACACGGAACTTCATCAAAAGCCTTGATGGCATCCAGAAAGATAACGTCTGCAGCTCCGTCCTCGTCACGTTTTTTGTTTATATCCACAAAAGTCAACAGGACTCACTCCTGTCTATCTGAATGCATACAGATCTTATCCCTCAGAATGCTCTCCAGGTACGTGCCTACCACAGATGTTAGGCTAACTGGACTATAGTCCCCATGGTTTTCCTTTCAGCCTTTCTTAAATTGTGATACAAACATTAACCATCTGTCTTCCGGCAACTCGTCCGTCTTTAATTATGACGTAGTTAACTAAGACACGGTGCCTGTAATTTCATCTCTGGCTTCCGACAGCGTCCGCAGATATATATGACCAAATCAAGGAGATATATTTACCTTCAGACGCCTTAGCAATTCCTCGACTGTAATATCGACTGTAATATCGACTGCCCTCAGGACACTGCCATTGATTGTCCCCAAGATTTACAGTTGTTCTGTCTTTCTCCACGGTAAAAACAGAGGGTGAATACTCAATGAGGACATTGCCATCTCTGGTTCGGTTTCCCCCCCCCCCCCCCCATTTTCTCTCTAGTTACCAACTTTACCTTAATGTACACACATTTTCTTTGGATGTTGCCTGATACTATGTGCTAACGTTACCCCCTGCCCCCTTTTTGCCCTTTTGCTTTTTTATTAAGTCTGTTCGTCAGTTCCCCAAATTCCTCAGGAATATATATGATGCCAGCTGCTTATACCCGTCCCGTGCCTCCTTCTATTTCCTGACCAGAGCCTCAATTTCTCTCATCACTCATGCTTATGCTCATCTGTCTATCACTTCAGTCAAACAGGCACATGCATGCCCTGAACTCCAGTCATCACACCTTTAAAGCACCCCGCGATTTGGACGTTCCTTTACTTGTAAAAACCTAGTCGGATCAACTTGTGTGAGTTCCTGTCTGCGAGTACCATCAAAATTGAGCTTGCCCCAATTCAGAATTTTAAATCGCGGGCCTGCCATGTCGTTACCCATAGTTATCTTAAAGCTCATAGAACAGTCTTCGCTGGTCCCGACAGATTCGACCACGAACACATCAGTCACTATCTTTTCCAATTTCCCAACAATGTCGACATCCGTCTACCTTACTGCAATGTGCATTGATTTTCATTTGCATATTGAGAATTGAGGATTGAAAATTTGATGATATTGTTCGATGCCAATGGTCATGTTTCAATGTGGCGCACAGTCGGAGCCGAGAAATTGGGCTTAGCAGTGGTTTATTAATGCCACGGGATACATGTTTGCGAGGCATCCGGTTATGTCACACCATCTTGAGTACAATCAAACCATAAACAAATACAATAGGGAAAGATAACCACAACGCCGGAAATGTTACATCGTTATAATATTACATAAACAGAGAAAGTACGCATTAATTAAGCGCAAGGGCCACAATAAGCAGGTTGGGAGATCGGGACAACACCTTCAGCGGGACAACAGGCAGCGGACATATGCTGTAAGAGGCTTTGTGTCCATGTTCACTGATCGTTAGGGGTCGGGATAAAAGGATATGATCTCTGGTCTGTCGTTCAACGAGTCCGTTCTGGGCGTACAGGAGACACGGGATGTTGCGTATTAGTGACCGCAATATACAGAATAGCGGCGTGAAATTCGAACTCCAATATTCGGCTCACTGACGCGCCCGTTTCGTGGGTTTCGTACAAAAATGAATAAGACTTTTCATTCCGTTCTTCAGCTCCTGTCTGAATTTACTTTGGGTCATTGCATAGATACAGGTATTGGCGCAGGAGCTGACCCGAATCAGCAAGACCCCCACCTCATTGGCGATGTTTGAGGGACTTGTGAGATCCGAGCCCACAAAGTTAATAGTAATTCGGGTAAAGATGAAAGTTACCGCTCCCGTCGTCCAGAGTAATATGGAGGTTCCCGACACTGTGAAGAGTAACACAATGGACTTACGCCGATTCTCCGTCTCAGTGTCCTTGCCATCTTGTCCTTTTAAGCGCCGGCGGACCCTGCTGGCCGCTATGATGTTCTTGACCGTCAGCCCGTTCAGAAGCAGGATTAGGACGAAAGGGAGTAAGGAGAGAGAAATGTTACACATCCATGAAAAAACAACCCACCCGATGGAAGTGAAGTAGGCGGGTTTGGGCCGGCACCCCCAGTTCACATTGTCCATGGTGAAGCGAGGCTCGTACATGAAGTAAAATGGGATGTACTTTAAACAACTCAGCGCACACAAGGACACAATGACCACGGCGGCCGTCCTATCCGTGCAATAGGTGAGTCTCAGCTTCGGGCAGCAAATGCTGACAAAACGGTCAAAGGTGAAGGACAAGGTTAACCATACGGAATAGTCCAGTGTAAGGATGCGCAAGTACACATACGAAGGGCACACCGTGCTACGGATGAAGAAGGCGTTGGGGTTGTAGTATACATAGATTCCTTGGAGCAACACTTGAAAGAAGATGACGAGCAGATCGGACATTGCCATCGACACCATGTAACGGGTGATACCTTTGGAAAGTCCGCACTTTCCCCGGTACAGGATCGCAGCCGTCACCACGTTCGCTGGAAAATCAGAAGGCAGAGAAAAATGCCCTGTTAGTCAGCAACCAAGTGTACCAGAGGGTAAAGAGTTCAACGACCCCTTTGGATAGAGCGGCACAGTGGCGCATCTGGGAGAGATTGTGACTCAGCGCCAGAGACCCGGCATTGATCCTGACCTCGGATATAGTTTATGTAGAGTTTGAACTTTCACCCTGTGATCCAGTGGATTTCCTCCCAATGCTTCAGTTCCTTCCCACGTTTCAAAGACCTGAACATTTATAAGGTAACTGGCTTCTGTGACAATTATCCCGGATACGTGTGGAGCGGGAGGGGGACATTCAATAATATAGAACTAGTGCGAACGCATTATCTATGGTAGGCGCCGACACGCTGGGCCGAAGGGCCTCTTTCCATGTTACACCGGTGAACCAATATAAATAGCTGTATGTAATTAAATAGTTTTAGGAGAGGGTGAGAGAGAGATAGATAGATAGATAGATAGATAGATAGATAGATAGATAGATAGATAGAGAGAGAGAGAGAGAGAGAGAGAGAGAGAGAGAGAGAGAGAGAGAGAGAGAGAGAGAGAGAGATAGATAGATAGATAGATAGATAGATAGATAGATAGATAGATAGATAGATAGATAGATAGATAGAGAGAGAGATAGAGAGAGAGAGAGAGAGAGAGAGAGAGAGAGAGAGAGAGAGAGAGAGAGAGAGAGAGAGAGAGAGAGAGAGAGAGAGAGAGAGAGAGAGAGAGAGAGAGAGAGAGAGAGAGAGAGGAAGAGGGAGAGTGAGAGAGAGAGGAAGTGGGAGAGTGAGAGAGAGAGAGGGAGAGAGAGAGAGAGAGGAGATGTTTTGACGAGGAGATGTGTTTTTAGGTTACATCGGAAAAGGAGCGTGGTTGAGCAGAAAGTTGTGGTTCACGGGACGGAGACCGAGTGAAATAAAAGTCGGTGGTGCAGAGAGCGGTGTAACTTCTGTCATTAATAGACTGAAACATGGTCCATTCTGAGATTCTGCCTCTCCCGATGAGTTGCTCCAGCATTTTGTATCGTTCATTAATTTGTCATTTTCCTGGACCAGCCGAAAATGAAAGTTGCTGAATCTTTCCTTTGTTATTTCTGCAAACAGATTGGCTTCCATTATGTTTCCTTCACCGTCTGTCTTACCCGGCACCACCGCCACCTCTGCCTTTCATGTTGTCTTGACCGACGCATTGTCATTTTTCCTATTTCCTTTTTCCGTGCCTCCAACTCTGTCTCTATATTCCCTTTTTTCCCTCCAACCCTCGCTCCAAACGAAACAGGTTGACACTGGAATAAATATTCACAACCTTGCAAATAGGTTTTCCGTACCCTTACCCTTCCTCTTCGTGACTCCATCGACTCCATCGACTGTTCCAGTCTTACTCCCTCCAGATTTCCACTGCCTACCAACACAATCCTGTTTCTAATGCCCTATATTCTCCAGTAACTCATTTTAGATTTTTTGTTAGATTTAGAGATACAGCCCCTTAGATTAAGAGATACAACCACCTCTGAAACAGGCCCTTCGGCCCACCGGGTCCGCGCCGCCCAGCGATCCCCGCACACTAACACTATCCTACACCCACTGGGGACAATTTTTACATTTGCCCAGCCAATTAACCTACATACCTGTACGTATTTGGAGTGTGGGAGGAAACCGAAGATCTCGGAGAAAACCCATGCAGGTCACGGGGAGAACGTACAAACTCCGTACAGACGGCGCCCGTAGTCAGGATCGAACCTGAGTCTCCAGCGCTGCATTCGCTGTAAGGCAGCAACTCTACCGCTGCGCCCTTTTCACATGCATTTCACATGCATTATATATTTTTCCTCTGTTCCGAGCAGCATGACGTCTTCGCCTCTGCTGATGTTCTGGTCATTTCCCAGAGATTTATTGTTTACTGGTGAAGCTCTTGAGCAACGGATTTGTTTTGAATCATTTTTTCAACACTCAGTGTTGCAGCTTTGGCGTTCGAAATGCATTAGAGTTGGCATCCGTTTATTATCGTCACTCGTACAATTCTTTCCGTACACTGTTGCCGATGGCTGTCGGCAGTTTCGCTGCCTCCCTTGTCCTGTGTCCTAGCATCTTTGCATTTCATCTCTGATAGGAGCCTCCGTCGTTCCCAAGTCAGATTGTACTGAATTGGGGGTCTCTCCTAATGCCGCTCACTTCCTATCTGGGCAAAATTTCCTGCACCACATCCAGCGAGATACTCGCTACTACACAGAATAGCTGGTATATGTTTCAATCCGGACCCTTCGAGTCAGCGGCTCTGGGGAACTGACGGCTTGGTTTGCACGTCATTCACAAGTACAACAGGTAGTAAGAAAGAAAACATTCCTCTGTGCATAAACGAGTGTTATGGCGTTTTGCCTTACCGTTACCGAGAAAGTGCAGATATAAACAATACATGGGCGACAATTAAGTGGGTCAGTAGATGTGGACTTTACCTTATCTTCTGGTCACAGCGGGGTAGAAGCTGTTTCTGAATCTGCATTTGGTGGTACGCAGTTTCAAGCTTTGTTTTCTTTCCGATCTCAGAGGGGAGAAGAAGGAATGACTTGGGCGCGAGTGGTCCTTGATTATGTTGGTTAGTTTCCCGAAAGCGTGTGAACTGTAGATGGAGTTGGTGGTGAGGCTGGACGGTACGACGAAGTGGGCGAGTATACAACCCCATTAAAATTATTGTGGTCGTGGGTGGAGCTGTTGCCAAACCAAACCGTGATGCATCCCGATAGGATAGGCACAGCAAGCTGCCGCAAATAGAACAAGGCAACTAACCCATAACGTCCTTATGGTATTGGGCACAAAGGGAGGAAAGGTGACAGAAAAGACACTCCTCTCCTCCTCTTTCAACCTTTTCCAATTGAATCAACGAAATACGTTCCACGCACCATTTCGAATTAAAATCACGGCACCGCCCCAGTGTAACGGTCGCCCAGCACTGCACTCAATCACAACGCGATACGGAGCTCAGAACTTTCAACATCGAGTTGACCTTGCTGATGCAGCAGCGATGTTGCTTCCACTTGTGATGGAATTTGCGGGACTGTTAATGTTTGCTGCCAAATACCCTTCCGTATAAAGAGTAAAGAGCTTCACATCCAAGCACGGGATGGCATTGGACACCCACCCCAATACCCATGCGAAAAGTCCGTCAGTTCCCCAGAGCCGTTGACTCAAAGGGTCTGGGTTGAAACAGATACCAGATATTTTGTGTAGTAGCGAGTATCTCGCTGGATGTGGTGCAGGAAATTCTGCCCAGATAGGAAGTGAGCGGCATTAGGAGAGACCCCCAATTCAGTGCAATATGACTTGGGAACGACGGAGGCTCCTATAAGAGATGAAATGCAAAGATGCTAGGACACAGGACAAGGGAGGCAGCGAAACTGCCGACAGCCATCGGCAACAGCGTACGGAAAGAATAGATGAAAACAGATGAAAACAGCATGAGAACACGGAGCCCTCTATCGTAGAACCGGAGCCAGCAACACATTGAAGGACAGCACTGCGAATTGGTATGAGAGTGTGGGAACTCCTTGAGTGCTTTTCACAGAGAAGGATCTACTATCATCCGAAAAAACGTGGCACTTTTACGACTAGTTTATCTACTTGACTTGATTTGATTGCATTAAACAAAACAAAAAATCACTGTTCCTCGGTACACATGACAATAGTAAACCTAAAGCTAAAATGTCCGCACTTACCGGGGATTCCATACGCCGCCATAATCGGATAGAAGATCTCCTTCACATACAGAATCGGAGCCCGTCCCATTCTAAAAGAGTAGCGGTGTCGGCAAGAAACACAGGGACAGTGGTTCAAAGATCGCGGCTCCGATCCTCATTAATAACCGTCCCAAATCCCCAGAGGGTACGAACGATGACAGAACAATAGAATTAGTCACAGACATTTTAACAAACATTTCCATACAAATGAAGCCATTCGGTTATTGCTCGATGCAAAACAGCATTGGAGGCCACCGATTTATTCCTGACCCGTCTCTTGATCAAAGATGCAATGTGATTGACTTTTGCAACGTCGGTAATTGTTTTTTTCATTCAGCAGGCGAGAGACACGGCTGAAGTAAATGCAGTTTAACACTGGGAAATCCTAAATACAATCCGCGCTTTTATATATTTTTATCGAGAGCAAAGGGAATGGAGCACAGCACAGTAGTTTGCCCGGATCTTTGTTCTCCTTGTAATATGAATGAGTAACCATGAACATTGCCCAACTGACCTTGAAGTCAGTGGTTGGTACTACTGAATAATTCCATGTCGGTTTTCCATCTCACAACACAGTCCAAGTTGCAATCTTGCTGCAAATAATGTAATTGGATTTATTTCCAGTAGATCTCTCTTTTTGTATAACTATACCTATATCACGTAAACAACAACGCATTGAGCTGAAAGGACACAAATATGTTGGAAACCTTAAAGGAAGGAACACAAAAAATGTCTGTAAATATTCAGCATGTGATTACATTTATTGAGAGAGTAAACGTTAAACATTCAGACTGCTAACCTTTCATCACATGCAAAATAAATTAAATACGATATACCAGATACCATTGAGTATAAAAGGCAGTGTCATAATTCAGTTCTCTGTGACGTTCGTTCGGCCACATTTGGAGTGTAGCCTGTAGTTCAATTGGCCCCGATACAGGAAAGATGTGAAGAGTTGAAGAAGACGCAGACGAGGTTCAACAAAATGCTTTGGGCATTAGAGGGTATTCACTGCAAGGAGAGGTTGGACAAACTTTGATTGTTTTCATTGGAACCCCGGAGGTTGAGGATAGATGGATAGATGTGGATGGTTTATACACACGAATATTTCTCCCAGAGACATCGATCGATGGCCATAATTCTTTCAGTTTTTATGTGGTTATGGAAAACATAATCTTATTCACAAGTTAACTCGTAATTTGTGGAAAGGACAATTTCTGATGGTATCACACAGGGAACCTGCAAATATTGATTGGAATTGCAGGAAGGAACTGCAGGTGGTAAACAACGATCCACATATTCGCTCTGTCCGCCTTGGTCAACGTGATCTTCCGCTTGACAAACACATTAAAACCCCTTTCCATTCTTGACCTATCGGTCCGCCCCCCCCCCCCCCCGCTCCCAGGGTGAGGCCAAACGCACACTGGAGGAACAAAACCTCATATTTCGCCTGGGCAGCTTACAACACAACGGTATGAATATTGAATTCGCTAACTTCAAGTAACCCTTGCATCCCCTCTCTCTCCGTCCATCCTGCACCCTAGTTGTCGCACTAGTTTCACTGTCGTTTTGTTGAGTTTTACTGTCTGCATAACTCGTAATCACCTACCCCACATACAAGAATGGACGTTTGTGGGCTCCAGCTCTCCTTTGTCGTCGTTGCTATTTGCATATCTTCCATTCATTTGTTATATGTGCTGTCCAAATCTCTCGTTTCCTCCGACTCTCAATCTGAAGAATGGTATATACCGAAACGTCACCTATCATTTTCATCAGAGATGCTGGCTGATCGCTGAATTATTTCAGAGCTTTGTGTCGAATATTGATTGGAAGATGGATTTAAAAGTGAAATAAGTGAGTGCAGGTTCAGCAAGCCCATGATAGTTACAGAGTAGGCCAGTGCAGGTAGGATGAGAAAGCTCCAGCTGACGTGGGATACTGAAGTTCTGGTTAGGATCTTAAGGAAGACTATATTAGGTATAGGCAACTGGAATCAATTCAATCCCTTGCTGTAGGAGTGCATTTAGGAGAAGGAATTCAGGGGTGCAAATGGGACGAAAGGTATGCTTGCCCGATAAGGTATTGGGGAATCTAAAAACACTCAGCAAGGAAATTACGAGATAAGGGTTTGTATATTTTGAAAACAAGGAACGAGCAGCCAGAGGAGATGATAGCGGGAAGCTACAATTGCAACTTTTCATATCCCTGCCCCGCCCAAATGTCTTCTAAACAATTACTTAATATGCTCATTCTGATAGCATTGCACGGGAAACCCGAAAAAGTTGATTGGGAGAGGCTTTTAAACGGACTATAGGAATAGTTCAGGGTCGTGAATTTCCCATTAAAGTGTTACAGAGTAGTCAGGGTTGGCTAGAGAACTTAATTGAGTTGAGGTTAGTTTAGAGACACAGCGGGGAACAAGGCTCTTGAGCCCACCCGAGTTCGCGCCGACCAACGGTTCTTGCACATTAACGCTATCCTCCACACACCAGGGAAATTTACATTTTTTTAACGAAGCCAATTAAGCTACAAACCTGCGTGTCTTTGGCGTATGGGAGGAAACCGGAGCACCCTGAAATAAAACGTACGCAGAGCATGGGGAGAAAGTACACACTCCGTACTGGCAGCATCCGTATTCAGGATTCAACCCGTGTTTCGGGCACTATATGTCAGCAACTCTGCCGCTGCGCCACCTAGTGTTTAGACGGTGCCGCCTGGCCTGGGGCCAAGACATAGAGGACAGCTTCCAGGCAGGGGAGAAGGCTGGCGCTGTCTTCTTGAACCTCACAGCTGCGTACGATGCTGTCTGGCTGCGTGGACTACATATGAAGCTTCTGGAAACCATCCCAGACAAGCACACGGTGAGCTTCATCATGGAGATGTTGAGCAACCGCAACTTCCCGCTACACACCAGCAACGGCCAATGCAGCAGGGTGAGGAAACTCAAGAACGGCGTCCCTCAGAGCTCTGTGCTGGCACCAGTGCTGTTCAACATCTACATCCATGACCTGCCTGCAACCCAGTCAAAGAAGTATGGCTATGCTGATGACCTGGCCATTCTACACAGTAAGCCATCCTGGGAAGCTGCAGAAGAGGGCCTCCCTGAAGACATGAACATCTTGTCTTCATATTTGAGGAACTGGCATCTTAGGCTCAGCACGGGTAAGACACCATCCTCAATGTTCCATCTTAACACCAGGGAAGCGACTCGCGAGATGAACGTCATGGTGGATAACGCCCGGTTACAGTCCCAGCCCGCCCCCACGTACCACGGAGTGAAGCTCGACAGAACGCTGTCATTCAAACAACACCTGGAAGGTGCCAAGGTAAAGATAAGCGCCCGTGCCGCACTGATACGCCGCCTAGCCGGCACCACATGGGGAGCCACGACGAAGACAATGCGCATGTCCACAGTGGCCCTGGTGTTCTCAGCTGCCGAGTACTGCGCCCCGGTCTGGTGCCGTAGCCCTCACGCTAAGAAGCTGGATGCTCCCCTCAACAGCGCCCTACGGACTGTCTCCGGATGCCTACGAGCTACGCCAGTAAACCAACTCCCCGTCCTTGCCGGCATCGCCCTGGCCAACATCAGACGAGAAGCAGCCACGCCGGCCCTTTCTCGAAAGGCACAGACCAGTGATTTCCACCTTCTCCACCAGATCGTCACAGAGACACCACGACATGTGCGCCTCAAGTCACGGCGCCCCTTTGCCATGCAAGCCCACGAGCTGCTCTGTACAACACCGGTTGTCACTTCCAAGGCCACCTGGGTCAAGACGAGATGGAGATATCAGTGGAAGTCAGTGGAACCATCTAGGCTACACCGCTACATCGGTGAACCCATGGTCGTCCCTGGCCAGGATCTGCCCCGAAAGCAGTGGATAACCCTCAATCGCTTGAGGACAGGCGTCGGATGCTATGGAGTAGCGATGAGGAGGTGGGGTCTCGTGGACAGTGCCTTCTGCGAGTGTGGGGACCCAACACAGACAGTGGAGCACATTGTCACCAGTTGCCCCAAATACCGGCCACCGAATGGTGAACGAGGTCTGATTGACCTGGACGATGACACGTTTGCCTGGCTCGCCTCAACGGAGCTGCAGGTCTAAAAGACATACGACAGAAGAAGAAGTTCTCGCGTTTAGCCAATTTACCACTTTAAAGTGGATGAGCTCTTCTTTCCAGTATATATTTAAAAACTAATGGAATTGTGTCAGAGGTTTAACCGCCACTGAGACGATAACAACAATCAAAAGGAGATGGGTCCAATGTAAGGGAATAGGACTCGCAATTTGGTGGGCACGAAGTTGGGCCGAATGGCACACATACTGCACACGAAGTAAGATTGAACTTGGGTCTCTGGTGCTGTGGGGCAGCAGCATTGGATGACACCCAACTAGGCATTTGATGGCTTCCTATTGGGCACTGGTGACATTCCATGGGCACTGAGTGCATTTTATGGGCACTGGTCAGCTCTCTGTAGTCATCCATCTCCATGATTGTTATGGCTAACAAAGAACGGCTGCGCTCCATCTATTTCCCACATCTATGCTCTCATCTACAATTCTAGCCACAGTGAGGATAGAGCGATCATGGTCTGCACTTGCCATTGCACCGGTTTTCACCTTCAACCGATAATCCTTAATATAATTCGTCACCATCTGTTGGAGTCCACCCCAGATACCTTTCCCCCTCAGCAGTATCAGCGATTTGTTTGTGATTTCCTAGTATGCTCTTCTATCTCCATCCCCGTGCAACAACAGGCGCTACAATACCAACTCGTGCCATCTCACAATGTTCGGACGGACGAAGCAACGATTCATCGGCGCTTATTTTAATCCTGCTTGCTGCGTTTATTGTTGAGATCGCGCTGCCGTCTCTTGGGTAGAAGCGGGGCACATATTGTGTGACTATTGTGATGATGCGGCAAGTTAGATCTTTAAATTTACCTGCACCTCACTGTACCCTTTTTCAACTAGTGGAATGAATTTTTAACCATTGTAAACATTTACAGCCACCGAGATCATGCCGACCGTCGACCACTCTAGTTCTATGTTATACCACTTACGCATCCACTCTCTCCTCAATAGCAACAAGTTTTAGAGAGGGCAACTAACCTACAAACGCGCACGTCTTTTAGATGTGGGAGGAAATGGGAGCATCCGGGGGAAATCCATAGGGAGAACGTTCAAACTGACAGCATCCAGAGTTGGGATCGAACCTGGGTCTCTGATGCTCTGAGGCAGCAGCTCGGCCACTGAGCCGTGATTTGAGTTGAACAACACAAACCACTTGTACGACAAACCAGTTATACCACAAGCAGTACCACAGCACTGACCCGCAATTCACAATTTTTACACATTGCTCGTTTTTTAAGGTTCAGCCCGATTAATTCAAATTCAGCTGAGTTCATTGTTATATATGTCAGGGTACAATGAAGTTCCATGTTTACAATGCTCACAGTGGAAACGTTACTGACATATTCAACAAAACATACAATGGCGAAGCAAGGCTGAAGAACGGTGGAAAGATTGCGATTGCAGTCTGAAGTAGTGCACAAAAATTACTAAAGTCCTGAAACATAACTGTGACAGAGTGGCGACGTAATGGCACAGCTGGTAGGGCTGCTAGCTGATAGGATCCGCGACTCGAGTTCGACCCTGACCTCTGGTGCTGTGTAAGTGGGGTTCATTCGGATACCCCGGTATTCGATTTCTTCCCACATCCCCCAAACGTGCAGATTTTTTAGTTTAGTTGACCTCCTCAAATTGACCTTAGTATATAGTGAGCGGATGAGAAATTGGGATAACAGAGAACCCTTATGAATGGGTGATACATGGTCAACGTGGACACGCTGGGCTGCACGACAACTGGCCCTTCGGCCCAACGACCATGCCGACCAAGATGATTTTCCGACGCCAGTTGCACCTGCCCGGGTTTGACCCATATCGCTCCAGAATATCCCTATCCATGTACCTCTCAAAATATATTTTAAATGTTATCGGGAGTACAATCTGAAATAGTGTTAAAAAATTACTAAAGATCAGAAACATAACTGTGGCGCTGTTGTGGCGCAGTGGAGCAGTTGGTAGAACACACTGCCTCACAGCGCCAGAGATGTGAGTTTGATCCTGATATCGGGTGATGCATGTGTGGATTTTGGATGTTCTCGCTGTGAAAGCGTGGGCCTCCACCGGATACTCCAGTTTTGTTGCACATCTCCCGAACGTGCAGGTTTTCTGGTTAATTGGCCTCTGTAAATTGTCCCTGGCGCATATGGAGTGGATGGGAAATTGGGATAACGTATTCCAATGAACAGGCGCTCAATAGTCAGCATTGACTCGCTGGACAGCAGAGCCTGTTGCAATGCGGTATCTCCAAACTGAACTATTGAGGGTTAGATGTACAAGTGCTTCGTGTCTCTACAAGGCCATGAACCAATGGAGCTGATGCAGATATGGGTTGTGGTGACCGGGAGACCCCCACTGCTGTGGTGGGCTGGTTTGAGTAACTCTATTATCAGAACATTCTAGAGTCCTACCTTTAGCTCTGCATCCATGCCAAGGGCTTGTTAACTCTCCCAAAGAGCACTATCTCACGTATTGCAGGTTTACATTTCACGTCCCGTTGCTTTATCCATTTTAGGAACTCAGATATATCATTGCTTTGGCGAAAACACCCTGCTCATCTTCAACAGCACTACCAGCTCCTCCAAATAGAGTGATTTACGAAATTACTCTTCATACCTCCTGCATTCATATGCAGTTTGTTATTAGAAATAGCAAAGGACAAAGCGATCCCTAACAAACCCCCACTCGGAATGGACTTACAATCGCAATAATAGCCATTTGTCATCATCTCCCGTCTTCTGTCACCCATCTAATTTAGGATATAATTGTCCCGTGGGCTTCAACTTCGTAAAACCCTTCTCCCATGTGGGCTATGTCATTGGCCTTACTGAAGTTCATAAAGACCAATCAGACGGCCCTCGTTATCGCATCTGAGTTGAGGTGTCAGTGAGGTGAAAGGGATAAGTTTGTTCAGCGCTGACACTTCTAAAGCAGTCACCACCATCACAGGCATGGACCTCCCACACCAACAACTCTAACAAAGAAGGGACGGTACGGAACGGTTTCATCAAGCATATGCTTCAAAGAACTAGACGATTAAATTAGTTAAATATTAAGCATTTCAACGGTAATCTGTTTCATTATATTTTGACTTTATTCGAGCTATCCAAATAAAGAGTCTGAAGAAGGGGCCGCGACTTCAAAAGTCGATTCTCCATTCCTTGTACAGATGGTGCCTGACTCTGTGCAGTGTTCAGCCCAATAAAGACGGTGACAATGCCCCACAGACGTATACAATCTGCCCCATACGGGTGCGCCGGGACTCTACCCACATCCCGACGAGCAGCACAAAGTCTCCTCAGCGAGAGGAAGGCGCGTAACGTCATGGCTTCATCAACCGCAGTCCATCAATGTCCTTGTGTTCTTTACAACCAGGCAGATAAATGAACACGCAATTACATTTCTAAAGGGCTCACAAGGGTTAGAATTCAGTATTTATAAACTCGTTTAATAATAATAATAATAATGTATTTTATTTATATAGCGCTTTTCATATACTCAAAGACGCTTTACAGAGATTTAGAGAACATAGGGAAATTAATAAATAGATAAATAAGTAAATAAATAAACGAACAGAGAAAGGAGACAGAAGGTGAGGTGACCTTCAGTGGTTGAAGGCAGTACTGAACAGGTGAGACTTCAGCGATGTTTTGAATGTGGTGAGTGTGGAGGAGTCTCTAACGTTTTGGGGTAGTGAGTTCCATAGGGTGGGAGCAGCGATGGAGAAAGCCCTGTCCCCCCAGGATCTGAGTTTGGTCCGGGTGTGGGGGGATAGGGGATTGGCAGCAGCAGAGCGGAGGGTGCAGGTGGTAGTGTGACTGTGGAGGATGTCGGTCAGGTAGGATGGGGCCAGGTTATGGAGGGCTTTGTGGGTTATGAGGAGGATTTTGTACTGGATTCTCTGGGGGATGGGGAGCCAGTGGAGTATATAAAGGACGGGGGTGATATGGTCACGGATCGGGGTGTGGGTGAGTAGACGGGCAGCGGAGTTTTGAATGTATTGAAGTTTACTGATGATTTTTGAGGGTGCGCCATAGAGGAGGCTGTTACAGTAGTCCAGACGGGAGGTGATGAAGGCGTGGATGAGGGTTTCTGCAGCTGTGGAGGAGAGGGATGGACGGAGATGGGCAATGTTTTTGAGGTGGAAGAAGGCTGTCTTTGTGATGTGTTTGATGTGTTTGTCGAAGGAGAGGGCTTGATCAAAGATGATTCCAAGATTCCGGATGTGAGGTGAGGTGGATACTGGGAGACCATCAATGTTGAGGATGAAGTTTTGGGTGGATTTGGTGAGCGTTTAAGTCTTTGGTGGCCCGATGCGAAACGTCCCCTGTCCATTCCATCCACAGAAGCTGCCTGACCCGGCTGCCTGGCCCCGACCCGTTGTGTTTTGCTCATCTTTTGCGGTAAACTGCGTTGAATTTTAATTCCAACCCGACTGGGTGTCAACGGTTTTATTTCGATACAGCGCAATAAGTAAAATTAGCGATTTGTGGGGAAATAGTTGTAAAATCGTGTAAAATTAGGGGATTTGTGGGGAAATAGTTGGGTACTGACGGAGGTCTCAGCGTTCGCTTCTGGAAAGCAACAAAAACGCATCGGGGAGGTAAGAAGTAATACACGTGTTAAAAAAAACTTGCCCCGTACATCTGCAAAAAATCCAAACAGTTTGAAATACGTTAGCGGGGTGGGGGTCGGGGGGGGGGGGTTAGAATGATGTGATTGAAAACAGTTTTGTGGGGCGCGGATCCCAAAATTATTCGCTCTTTTTCAGAAAGTGAATGGAATTTGGCCTTCACGATCACCCGGTCACCACTGTGCACTGTTTTCCTGACCGTCAACCCATTCAGGAGTATGGTGAGACCGAAAGGGAGCAAGGAGAGAGATATGCTACATAGCCAGCTGGACGTGAAGTACACGGCTTTAGGCCGGTCGCCCCAGTTCAATTGAAAGCGGATGTACTTTAAGCATCTCAGCGCACACAAGGACACAGTGACCACGACGCTCGTCCTATCAGTGATATAGATGAATATCAGCCTGTTCCTCAGAGTCTTGCCATCATCTTCGTAAACCTTCTCTGCACCATTTCCAGCTTAATAACATATTTCCTGTTATATTGTGACCAGAACTGAAGATAATTCTCCAGACATAGCCCCACTAATGTCTTGTAGAACTGTAACGCAACCTCTCAACTTATTCTGACTGATGAATGAGGGTGTTCCGAAAGGACGATGGCCACCCCATCTATGTGCTACGTCATTTTCAAGGTAACTATGTACCAGCACTCATAGATGCCTCTGCTCTACAACATTCCACAGATCCCTGCCATTCATTGTGCAGCCCCCCCACCCCCACCACACCCTCTCCCGGTTAAACGTCCCAAATTAGAAGTCCTCGCACTTCGCTGCATTAAACCAATAACCATTCCTCGGCCCACCTGCCCAACCGATCAAGATACTGCTACAAATTTTCACTGTCTACAATACCACCCACTTTAATGACATCTGCAAACTTACTAATCGTACTTTTATGTTCCCATCACAACTCACCAATATCGTCGGAGAAACAAAGAACTGCAGACACTGGTTGATACACATAAAGACACAAAGTGCTGGAGTAACTAACATTTCAGGCAACATCTCTTGAGAACATGTACAGGTAACGTTTCGTGTCAAGACTGCTGAGCTACTCAGCTTTCATCAGTATCCTTTATTTAAGGAGAGCCTCACACCTATTATCCACAGTACTTCCCAAAATCACCAATTGGATACAGAAAAGAGCAAGTCAGCGATCCCCGCCGTACCCCAGTCTTCGCAGACTTCCAGTTGACAAAAGCACATTCTCGACCATCATCCTCGTCTCCTGTCCTTGAACCAATATCGGACCCAATTTTCCCCGTGGACCAGGATCACCTGAGACCATTGTCCCATTTGGAACTTTGTGAAAGGCCTTACTGAGATTCCACGAAGGCAACATCGACCACACTCCCGTCATTACCTCAGTGTTATCCGAAGTGAGGTGGCACAGGGCTGGAAAGGGAAGGGGTTTCTTTATAGACAATACCAGTCAGCTCACCAAGCTCGTGCTTTCAACAACAGGACAGTTAAACATATTTTACTGGGTGAGGAAAATATTAAGTAACTGAAACATGTATGTTTATGCTAATTCCTCTTGTTAATCGAGTGAGGTGCCATTATAACGGGCCGGCAGCGTCGCCAGATTCATTAAATACCCTGTCATACCATTCATTTCTACAATGAAGCCAAACACAAATACAGTAGGTGGTGAAAAGGGAAATATAACCAGAGTGCAGAATGTACTGTTAAATTGTGACAATATTACAGCTGCAGAGACAGTGAAGATTTAAGTGTAAGCATCGCAACAGGAAAGTTGGGAGATCAAGACTACATCACCAGCGATGTAAAATGTAGTGGACAAATGGTGGGCACTGAGACGGGCTTTGGTGTTTCTGTCCCCGGATGCTTGACATTTAGGACAGGTAGATCGGGGATAAGAAGGGCCACGAAATATTTCTCTTTACCGACCCGCGAAGTTGCTCTTTAATTGGTGCTGGGTGGATCACAGAGAATATGCCGAACGTGATAGAAATAAGGTAGCAAACGACAGAGGGGATTAAAGAATGCATATGTTGAAATCCAGAACAAAATACAAAGTGGTGGGTGGATTCAGCGGGCCAGGCAGCATCTATGGAGGGAAATAAACAGACGACCTTTCGTGTCAGGTTCTAACGCGTTCTCTGGGGTAAAATCTATGGTCTCTCGTTCAACGAGTCCGCTCTAGGCGCAACTGGGGACATGGGACATTGTGTTTTTCAGATGGCAATAGAGAGAACAGCCGCGTTGTGTTCCAACTCCAGCACTCGGCTCAGTGCCGCGACAGTTTCGTGGGTTTAGTAATAAAACGAACGAGACTTCTAGTCACGTTGTTAAACTCCTGCCTGAACCTGCTTTGCGTCATTGCGTAGACACAGGTGTTGACGCAGGAGCTGAGCCGAATGAGCAAGACCCCCACCTCGTTTGCGATGTTCGATGGACTTGTGAGATCAGAGCCGACAAAATTAATTGTAATTCGAGTACAGATGAAAGTCACCGCTCCCGTCGTCCACAGTAATATGGTGGTACCGGACACAGTGAACAGTAAGACGATGGATTTACGCCGATTCTCCACCTCGGCGTCTTTGCCGTCCAGACTTTTCAAGCGCCGGCGGACCCTGCTGGCCGCTATGATGTTCCTGACCGTCAGCCCGTTCAGAAGCACCGTTAAGACGAAAGGGAGTAAGTAGAGAGGGATGTTACACATCCAAGAAAAAGCCACCCACCAGATGGAAGTGAAGTAGGCGGGTTTGGGCCGGCACCCCCAGTTCACACTGTCCACATTGAATCGCGGCTCGTACATGAAGTAAAATGGAATGTACTTTAAACAACTTAACGGCAACAAGAACACAATGACAACGGCGGCGGTCTTATCCGTGCAATAGGTGAGTCTCAGCTTCGGGCAGCAAATGCTGACAAAACGGTCAAAAGTGAAGGACAAGGTTAACCAGACGGAGTAGTCCAGAGTGAGGATGCGGAGGTATACGTACGAAGGGCACACCGTGCTGTGATTCAGGTAGGAGTCAGGGGTGTAGTAAACGTAGATTCCTTGGAGCAATACTTGAAAGAAGATGACGAGCAGGTCGGACATTGCCATCGCCACCATGTAACGTGTGATTCCTCTGGAGAGTCCGCACTTTCCCCGGTTCAAGATCAAAGCCGTCAGCACGTTGGCTGCAGAATACGAAATTAAGAGCAAAATGACCAGGTAGTTAACCGACTCGTGTAACAGAGACGCCAAAGGCTGCAATCAGACCTCATTGGAGAGCTCAGCTCACTGGCGCAGCTGGGGACCCGCTGTCTCGCTGCACCAGCGACAGGAATCAATCCTGGTCCAGGGGCTCGCTATGTGGAGTTTGCACGTTCTCCCTGTGACACATGGGTTTCCTCCTCATGCTCAGATTTCTTCCCACTCCTCAAAAAAGTGAAAATTTGTAGGTTATTTGGGGTCTCCATGAAAATTGTCTCGAACGAGTGGGGAGGGGATGTCAAAGTAGGATAATATAAAAGTGGCGCGAAAGGGTTAGCTTGAACTCGGTGGGTCGAAGGGCCAGTTTCCATCCTGTAAGGCGCAGTTGAACTAAATCACTGCGTGGATCGTGGTTGCCACCGATACGGTAATGGCATTTATAAAGGTAAGCATATGGATATGTTGGGTATGGAGGTATATTGGTTATGTGCAGGTAGATAAGAGATGGTCTTGGCATTATGCTTGGCGCACATTCTGGACTGAAGGACCTGTATTTGTGATGTACTATTCTATGTTCTGGGCCATAGTAATTGGAGGACGCCTTTGTGGAATTTACCAAAATATTTATTCGCGTGATGCTTTGAATAAC
The DNA here is from genome assembly GCF_053455715.1 of Rhinoraja longicauda. Taxonomy (NCBI): domain Eukaryota; kingdom Metazoa; phylum Chordata; class Chondrichthyes; order Rajiformes; family Arhynchobatidae; genus Rhinoraja; species Rhinoraja longicauda. Next base: position 34,670,254 of record NC_135971.1, read on the forward strand.
ACCGTCACCGATCCATGAAGGAAATGATATAGCGATTGTGCTGCACAGTGAGAAATTCAATATTAAAATAGAAACGTATTGCACGTAATAGGCCTTCCTCGTCGCCCCTCAAACTGCCAGTCAAACAGATCCAACATGATCCCTCCATATGATCACTTCACATTGTCTCCAACCCCTTTGTTCTACCTTGCCAGATTATGCCACTGGCCAATGTACTACGCACAATTTACAACGACCTGTTAACCTGCTGATAACGCGAGTGTTTTGATGTATTGGTATGGCCGCTGAACTGAAACAAGGATGATGCTCCATTGCACACAGGTGGTGCCTGTCCAGTTAGGGTTTTCCAGCATTAAAATTATATATCGTGTCGCTATCGTCAGTCGTTTGCATCTCGCCGATTAAATTATCATTTAGTTTTGTTATTAACTCCCGCGCAAATGACAGCTTCAAATGGAAATCAGGTAAAACCCTGCAGAGATCGGACACCAGATATTAAAACAGTTAGTGGGAATACTCAGCTGGTCTGCCAGTAAGATTAGTGGCGGCGGCACCACGTTGATGTACACAGACCGGAGACTGAGAAAGAGTGAATGATCCCAAAGGCGGCCGTGTCGGAACGGCGAAAGGTCCGACGGGTCGTTAATGGGAATGGTTTATGTGAAGAGAATGAAAATGGAACGTGCTGAATCAGCACCTTCTCCTGACGCTTCCTGCAGACAGATTGGTTTCCATTAAGCTTCCTTCAATTTCACTTGGCCAGCAGTACCGCAACCTGTGTTTTTCATACTCTCCTGGCCGCCATCTTATCACAGAAGGACCTGATTTCGTGCCTGCAATTCCATCTATCTATATTAACTATATCCGGAACTCTAGTCAGATTTGAGACGAGCAGCAACGCATTGAACAACATAAGATAGATACAATATGCCGGAGTAACTCGCTGATGGCGAAAAAATGGGAAAGGGTTCTAATCAACTTTTCTTTCTTCAGTTTACTTCTTCATGATCTGCCAACTTTTGAACGTAATAGTTCTTTAGTCTGATGAGACGTAAGTCTACTCTCACTCATATGCATGCACTGAAGATAGTCACAGAATGTTGGAGTAACTCAGCGGCAAAGGCAGCATCTCTGGAGAAAAGGAATTGGTGACGTTTCGAGTCGAGACCCTTTTCAGAAGATGATTCAGAGTCTGAAGTAGGGTCTCGACCCGAAACGTCACCTATTACTTAGCACCGGAGATGCTGCCTGTCCCGCTGAGTTTCTCCAGCATTCTGTATCTATCATCGGTTTAAATCAGCATCTGTAGTTCCTTCCTACACATGGAACAACATGACTGTGACACGGTGTCCGGTAGTGCACTTCCCAGAGAAGGTTCCACCATTGTCAGATAAAATCGCCTTACTTTCTTAAAGCTCTTTTCGCTACCGATTGTACGCGTTTGACTTGAGTGTATTTGTGCACATTGTTATGTGATCTGATTGGATAGTATGCAAAATATAACCTCTGTACACGTGAAGATAATAGACCGAAACCTAATATGATCGGGCTTATTAGGGATTCCAAACGCCGCCATAATCGGATAGGCGATCTCCTTCACGTACAGAATAGCAGCCCGCCACATTCTGGAAGAGTCGCAGTGTCGGCAGCAAACCCGGGACACAGTGGATCAAAGAGCGCGGCTCCTCCCCTCATTAATACCCGCTCCAATCCTCCAGTGGCTACTGGGAGTGACGAGGCAATTACATTAGTCACGGACACTTTAACAAACATTTCCAGACAAATGAAGTCGTCCCCATTTCTTGGTGCAGGAATACTCAATGTAACATCGTACAGAAGGCCGGCCACTGGTATTACCGACCAGTCACTTGATCCAACGTGCAATGTTATAGTATTTTCCTGAGCCGGGAGTCGCTTCATTCACAGGGCGACAGACACGATAAATGTTATGAATTTTAACACTAGCGAATCCTAAATATAATCCATGCTCTCTCATTTTTCTTTACCTGCGGAAGAGGAATTGACGCGCATCACAGTTATATTCTCATGTCATTTTCTTGTTCTAAAATGGATGTACAATATTGAACATGGCGCTACGGACAATGAAGGCCCGTCGTTGTTGTTACTGGATAATTCCATGTCGCCCTTTCATATCACCGCACAGTCCAAGCTGTAATCACGTTCCAAATCACGTAGTTAGATTTTTTTCCTTAGGTCTCTTATTTTGTGACCGATGCCTATTTCATACAAACATTGACCTGAAAAGGCACTAGTTTCTTGGAAATCTGAAAGGAAATAAAACAGGATAAATATCGGTAAATATTCAGCAGTTGATCGCATCTACGGATCAGAATAAATAACTATGTATTGGGCAGCCCATCGAGAAGTTATCCATAGGTTCCACAATCCATTGTTATTAATTTAATCCCCCCCCCCCACACACACACACACAGAAACACACAGATTGAATTCGTCTGCCCATCACCCACATATCGACCCACTCGAGATTCCACCCCCCACCCTGAAATAAGCAATTAACCATTTCCTCCACTCTGGTCACCAGACTCGCGTCTGCCTTGGTCCACCACACACAATGCTGGGGTAAATGAGTGGGTCAAGCAGTGTCTGTGCATGGAAATTATAGGCTAGGATTCGGTCCAGGTCCCTTCTTCAGACCTCCAGTTTGGCCCTGAAACTGCGCTTACCCATATCTTCCACAGATGCTGCTTGTCCTTCTCATTTAATAAAACGTTTCATGTTTCGCTCAAGATTGCAGCAGAATTAGGCCATTCGGTCCATCGTCTACTCCGCCATTCAATCATGGTTGATCTATCTTTCCATCTCAACCCCATTCTCTTGCCATCGCTCCGTAGCCCCAGACCCTATTACTCATCAAGAATCTGCCAATAAAACGTTTTCACCCAGAGAGTTCTGAATCTGTGGAATTCTCTGCCACAAAAGGCAGTGGAGGCCAATGCCCCGGATGTTTTCAAGGGAGAGTTAGATTTAGCTCTTGGGGCTAAAGGAATCAAGGGATATGGAGGGAAAACCAGGAACGGGGTACTGATTTTAGATGATCACCCATAATCATATTGAATGGCAGTGCAGGCTCGAAGGGCCGAATGGCCTCCTCCTGCACCTATTTTTTGCTTGTGTTTTTATCCGTTCCAAGTGCCTTGTGCCTAGTAGGCACAATTTTGCTTGTGCCTCCCATTGTCCTTCTTCGTGCTGTGTATAGCTCTGTGCACGTTGTTGTTCTCTTCCAGCCAGCAGGAACAAATGTTTCAGCGCCGGTGAAATTGGAGCCTGATGCTCTCCTGCTCAACACAACGCCCTGTCACCTCCTTTCAGGCTGATGCTTGGGCTGCCTGTTCACCGCCTTCCTGCCATTGTCCGCCTCGCCCTGGAGATGTGTGCTGTTCAGGCACCGAGACTGGAGACCCCGAGCAGGGATCGTTTTGACTACAGGAGTCTAAAGGTCAGTTCTCAGTAACCCGCCTTAGCACAATGCAGGCTGATATCAGGATGCACAGATTGAAATCAAAGATTCCGTCTACAAACAACTTCTTGAGCAAATCATCTTAAATGAGGTGTTGAAAACTATCGGCAATTCGATCAGAGTGGGGGCCGCCAGGGACTCACGTCCTCTTTAGAACCCCTAACCCCACCCCCTCTCCTTCCCCCTCGAGCCTATCGCGCTCGTCGACGCTCTCCGACACTTCTCTCTCTGTTATCATGCCCGAAGACCATGCTCTCCCCTTTCTCTCAAGAAGGAGCGTGGGTGCCAAGTTCACCATTGGCGGGTAGCTAACGGATATATTCTTAATTTAACCCATTGAATCGTTTCGACGTTAATTCTGGTAGATAACGTGTTGGAATTTGCTTGCATTGATTGAGTCACACGTTGTTGACCTGACTGCTCGTCGTGTGCTCTTTGGCACATCTGTGACTTCAACAGCGGTACAGACTCCCATTTCATCAAACCTTCGAATAGCCTGTACCACCAACATATGATCCAGGTCAACACACTGGGGTCGTCAAAATACTTTAAAAGGCTACTCGAAATGGTGCGCATATTGGCCATTAAACGCCAATTTAATCTTCGCAGATCCATTTCATCTGGATTACCGACCATAGTGGCATTTCATCCTTGAAGCACCATCTCCGTCCTTCCCCCTTGCAAACTGTAATTCGTTTTTCCAGCCTCGTTTTCCATTCGTGGCCATGGGCGTGCAATTCCAAATCTGTGCATGTTTTTCTCCACATCTGCCTGAACATCTTAGGCCTGGTTTACATTCACGACACAGAACAGAAGCTCCTCTGAAGCCTTTCGATTTGTTGACGCGGCGTCAATCTAAATTAAAGGTCAGGACAGGATAGGAACAACTACCGCCCAGCATGTCTGCGCCGATCATGATGCCAACAAATCTGATCTCAACTGCGTGCATACGATGTGTTCACTTCCATTGTCTGCCTGTTCATGTGCCGTGTCAAGATAAACCAATCTATTTTGTCTATAAACAATCCATTCTACTCCATTCCCAGCACATACATGTGCTTATCCAGAAGCCTTTTAAATGTCATTATCATCTTGCCCCCCCCCCCCCACCACCACTTTTGACAGCGTTCCAGCGACTCAACGTGCGCTGTGTAACTGTCCCCGCACGCCTACATTTACCACTCGCAAACATTGAAGCTGTGTCCTCTAGTCTTTGACACTTCCACTCAGAGGGGCATTTTTGACGAGTTTCCCTATTGTAGGCGCGTTGACCTTCATTGCGGAGATTACTCGACAACAATAGTCATGTTGCAGTACAGCACACAGTCCTAGCAGAGAGATTGGTATCGGCGTCGGTTTATTATTGTTACCAGATACTTCGTTCGCGGGCTCTGCAGTTAAGTCGTGCCATTCATGAGAACAACCAAACCATAGACAAATGCAACAGGTAGTGCAAAGGGAAAGACAACCAGGGTTCAAGGATGTAACATCTGGAGAGAAAGTGAAGATTTAACAAATTGCAGGCATCCCAATTGGTAGGTTGGGATATCAGAACTACACCCGCAGCGAACCAAGATGAAGCGAACAAGTGGTGGACATTGAGACCGGTTTTGGTGTTCATATCCGTGGATCATTGAAGTTTAAGGAAGGTGGATCGGAGAGCGGAAGATCCACAAAATATTTCACTTTACCGACCTGCGAGGTTATTCTTCAATAGGAGCTGGGTGGATTGGCGGATAATATGCTGAACCTGACGGAAAAGGGACGAGAAACTTCACCTACCCACATCCTTCGCAGATTCTTCCTAGCCGATGTATTAATAAAACATTTGGCGTTTAGCTCAAATTTCCATCGTCTGCAGATCTTTGTGTCTACATTTCCCCTTACTGCGTGTAGCTGACTGCGTGGACTGCGTGTAGCTCTGTCCACTTCATTGCTCGCTTCCAGCCTTCAGAGACAGCTACCTCAACGCTGAGTCCGAATTGAAGCCTGGTGCTCTCCTACAGTACAATATCTTGCCCCCGCCTCACAGGCTGTGCCTGAACTCACGGGTCTGAATTTACCAGATGCAAATATAAAGCAATGGAAATACACAGCATTTACATCAGGACCTGTACACAGAAGAGCTCCAGTGAGAAATAGTAAAGAGAAAAGCCTACAACCCTATATTATGAACAATGAATGCTCCCATATTTTGGCATATAATATATGCATAAAATGCCGTGGGCTTCCCCTTACTACCAATTGCCAAGAACCTTTCATGGCCTCTTTTAGCGCCCCGAGTTGTTTGTTTACGTTTCTTTCCCCCTTCATTATATTCACCTGATACCAATTTCTTAACTTTGCACACGCTTCCTTTTATTGACAAAGCGTATAATATCTCTAGAACTTATTGAATTATGATCATTGTCCTCAAAATGCGAAACGTTTCAAATCTACAGACACGCACACACAAACATATGCCCACACACTCACAGATACTCACGCAAGCGCGCACACAACACCGCACAATCATACATATACACGAATCTACACACACTCACACACACACACACACACGCACACTCGCTCATTCTTACACACACACACATACACGCGCGCGCACACACACGCACGCGCACACACGCACACACGGAAAGAAACATGTTTGTTCAAGAGAGTGCGACTAATATTGGGGTTCCGTCATTCTCCCGTCCCCACTGGGGAGTTGGTGGGAGTATTAAAGAACATCCGAACTGCCCTATCGCTCCATTGTGTTCCCGAACTTCACTGGGACAATCAGATGGAACGGGCCCCAATTCTGTACGTCAATGAAATTAGCTATCCGATCCTGGCTGCGTTTGGTATCCCTGGTAAGCTGTGATGAGATTGTTTAATGCTTCCTCCTGACGAACCGTGAGTACTCTGACTGCCTGTTCCATCCTCTCCGGCACTTTACAGTAATCTGATGTGCGATCAACACGGAAAGTGCACCTTCATCCGCAGTGCATGGGCGCCACCGGGCATAAATGCGTAGATAGGGAATAGAATAGGAGATATGTGGACAGATGTCCAAAGCGTGGACATCACGGGGATTTTATGCGGCGTTTTTAAAGGAGGAATGAAAACTCAAACTCGAGTTTAAAGAGCACATGATGTTGTGATAATTTGATGAGTTTCTGAAGAATACGGCATTGAAGGAGAATTGGGATTTCGGGTCTGTGGGCTGGATGACGAGACAGAGATTGCAGGAGACAAGCTTAACGAGGGGCTTGGTATGAGGCGTGGAACATTACACTGGAAAGCAAAATGCCGAATGCAAAGGGTCACGCAGCATCTCCGGAGAACAAGGATAAGCGTCGCCTCGAGCGGTACAATTCTACACTATCGTCGGCCCGCTGTGTTATTCCAGCACTTTGTGTTGGACAAATTCGAAACTTAGTCTTTCTACTTCTTCCGTGGAAGTAGCTTCACCTGTTGACTTACAAGAACGCCTTGTGCCCGACCCGTGATTTCAGAAGCTGCACTTCTTTTTGTCTCCCACATTACATTGTTTGCAGTTTAACTTGTACGCAATGGATGGTGGTGGGGGCTGACTGAGGCTGAACTGATTTTAATCGGCCTGAACGGGTAAATAAAACGAGGTGAATTATGATGTTCATCATCTCCTCCTTTTATCTATTTTGCTCCCTGTCTGTTCATCCGCCAATACTAAATTTTCACCCTCACCTGCCCAACATATTTACCCTCGGTATATTCGACCTCCCCTGTTATTGATCCCAGCAGGCACCACTTTGTTCTCGCTCAGGTCGTCCCCTTCCTTGCATCATAAAACACTGAAGTGTTAAATCTGCTTTCCCCGATTAGTTGCCAAACCAAAATAGGAATCGCTGCGCGGTGCAAGAAATTGAGAAGGAGCGGCAAGAGCTCTTGGTTTGACATCGAACTTCTGTCAAGTTCCACCTGACTTTATGCGTGTTTCCTAAATAATGTTTTTTTTCATTTGTTGTCGTGTAAAGAAACAGAGTTGAGGGTTAAGACGTCCACGAGGTTTTGGGGATTTACGAAAGGCAAATGTTATTTTTAAGAATGAATTTTTAATGCAACCATTCGCCGGCATGAAGTGCTTTTGAATGCATGTGATAATTGCTCCAAAAGGAGCCTTCTGTTATTCCTCTAAGTGGTTCTTGTGATTCGCATCGTTGAGGGCTGTCGCGCTGCGCAACATTCAATCGTAACTTTAGTTCCATTACATCGGTGGTTCCTTTTAAATGCTAATTTCACTGTACTTTGCTCTTCCCCCAGCGAACGTGCTGACGGCTGCGATCCTCTACCGGGGTAAGTGTGGGCTCTCGAAAGGAATCACCCGGTACATGGTGGCGATGGCAATCTCCAACCTCCTCGTTCTAATCGTTCACGTGTTAATTCGGAAAATCTACATGTACTATACCCCCAACTCCTTTCTCTCCCTCAGCGCAATTTGTCCTTCCAATATATACCTGCGGGTCGTTACTCTGGACTATTCCGTCTGGTTAACCATGTCCTTCACCTTTGACCGTTTTGTCAGCATTTGCTGCCCGAAGCTGAGACTCACCTATTGTACGGATCGGGCGGCCGTCACGGTCATTGTGTCCTTGTGCGCGCTTAGCTGCTTGAAGTACATCCCCTTTAACTTTATGTACGTGCCACGCTTCACCGTGGATAGTGTGAAATGGGGGTGCCGACCCAAACGCGCCTACTTCATTTCCGATTGGTGGTTGGTTTTTTCGTGGATGTGTAGCATCTCTCTCCCCTTCCTACCCTTCCTAATAATCCTATTGTTCAACGGATTGACGGTCAGGAATATCATAGCAGCCAACAGAGTCCGTCGTCGCCTGAATGCAGTGGATAGCAAGGACACGGAGGTGGAGAATCGGCGGAAATCCATCGTTTTACTGTTCACCGTGTCGGGCGCCTTCATACTGCTTTGGACAACGGTAGCTGTAACTTTCATCTGCACTAGGGTCACTGTGAACTTCGTGGGCGGGGATCACTCAAGCCCATCTTACATCGCCAATGAGGTTGGGGTCTTGCTCATGCACATCAGCTCCTGCGCCAACGCGTGTATCTACGGGATGACACAGAGGAAATTTAAACAAGAGGTGAAGAACGCGTTTACACATTTAACGAGTATTAATGTTAAACTCATGACACCGGCGCGCCAGTTGCCTAGAACTGGAGGTGGGATATGACGCAGCCCATCAATCTATTATCTCACATGATGATTCGGTGAATTTGGTTCCATCCAGAGCGGGCATGTTGGGCAGGACTCTTCATGGAATAAAATGTTATGCCAATGTCTAAATTAATGTAACTTACTAGCCCCGATATATTTCCCATGTAGCTCGCTCGCAACACCTGTTCAAGGCGAGTTCATGCGTGACTTATTTGTTCTTGTAACATCAATATCCGGCACATCCTTTTTGCCCCAAATCCATATGATTCACAACTTCAGTATCAACCTACATGCTTCCCCCTCCCTTTGTTGTGTACTACGTGAACGTGCATTCACCCCTCCCCCTTCCAGCGTGTGCCCTCTCCATCCCTCCCCCTTCCCGTTTTACCTACGAGTCTGACTGTCCTCGATTACATAATCTCTGTTTACTTGGTTGTCACCTTCTCCTAGCTAACAATGATCTATTCTAAATTTTCCTTGAGCTGCATCCCCTTTGATGTCTCATTCTCACTCCTTAAACCTCCTTATCTCTGTGTCGCCCGCTCCCCTGACGTTTAGTCTGAAGAAGGGTCTCGACCCGAAACGTCACCCATCTCTTCTCTCCAGAGACGCTGCCTTTCCCGCTGAATTTCTCCAGCATTTTGTGTCCATCGTCTATGTAAACCGCCATCCGCAGTTCCTTCCTGCACCTCTCCACCTAGGTGGGAACATTTAAAGATCAAGGAGAGATTTATGCGCCGAATCGGATAATGTAGGTGAGGAAGTAAAGCAGTACTTTGCATCTGTATTCACACAGGAGATGGGCTTGGAGGATAGACAATAGACAATAGACAATAGGCGCAGGAGTAGGCCATTCGGCCCTTAGAGCCAGCACCGCCATTCAATGTGATCATGGCTGATCATTCTCAATCAGTACCCCGTTCCTGCCTTCTCCCCATACCCCCTGACTCCGCTATCCTTAAGAGCTCTATCCAGCTCTCTCTTGAATGCATTCAGAGAATTGGCCTTCACTGCCTTCTGAGGCAGAAAATTCCACAGATCCACAACTCTCTGACTGAAAAAGGTTTTCCTCATCTCCGTTCTAAATGGCCTACCCCTTATTCTTAAACTGTGGACCCTTGTACTGGACTCCCCCAACATTGGGAACATGTTTCCTGCCTCTAACGTGTCCAACCCCTTAAATAATCTTATACGTTTTGATAAGATCCCCTCTCATCCTTCTAAATTCCAGTGTATACAAGCCTAGTCGCTGCAGTCTTTCAACATATGACAGTCCTGCTATCCGGGAATTTAACTACGCTGCACGCCCTCAAGCGTAGCAAGTGTAGATAATACAAGTGTAGATAATACAAATATGTTAAGACAGTTTATGATCGAGATGTGGTGGTGCGGAAGAAATACCTAGTGAAAACCAAGGGAACTATTATCCGTTGAGCTTCTCATCAATGGCAAAGAAGCTATTGGAGGGCATTCTCCGAGACAGGAATTACTCTTATTTGAACGAGAATAGGCTACTTAAGGTTAGTCAGCACCACATTGATCCAGGCGATTAAGGTGTAAATGACCTGGTCGTTTGGATTCGGAACCGTCTTATTGGGAAGAGGCAGAGGGCTATTTTGGAATGTAGATTTTCTGGCTGGAGGTCTGTGACAAGTGTAGTACTGCAGCGAACGAAGCTGGGACCTCTGCTGTTTGTGATATTTGTGATGATGACCACCATCGTATCTGCTTCCACCACCACCCTCGGCAGCGCGTCCTAGCCTTCCAGGAGCATAGAACATAGAACAGTGCAGTACATGAGATAGGCACATCGGTATGGAGGAAATAAAGATACATGGAACACTAGCAGGCTGAGGACTAGAGAGTCATAGAGTCGTAGAGTGATACAGGTCCTTCGGCCCAACTTGCCCACACCTGCCAACATGTCCCAGCTACATTATTTCCACCTGCCTGCGTTTAAACAATAGACAATAGACAATAGGCAAAAGATGCAGGAGTAGGCCATTCGGCCCTTCGAGCCATCACCGTCATTCAATGTGATCATGGCTGATCATCCACAATCAGTACCCCGTTCTAGCCTTCTCTCCCATATCCCTTGACTCCGCTATCTTTAAGAGATATATCTAACTCTCTCATGAAAGCATCCAGAGAATTGGCCTCCACTGCCGTCTGTGGCAGAGAATTCCACAGATTCACAACTCTCTGGATGAAAAAGGTTTTCCTCATCTCTGTTCTAAATGGCCTACCCCTTATTCTTAAACTGTGACCCCTGGTTCTGGACCCCCCACATCGGGAACATGTTTCCTGCCTCTAACGTGTCCAATCCCCCAATAATCATATGTTTCTAAAAGATGCCCTCTCATCCTTCTAAATTCCAGGTAATAGAAGTCCAGTCGCTCCATTCTTTCAACATATGATAGTCCCGCCATCCCGGGAATTAACCTCGTGAACTTTGAGCCTCACCGCGGGGCCGTAGACTTACCCGCGGCCTGCGGACTTAACTCGATGCGTTCGCAGTCTCGGGTTGAGACCGGTCGGGAGCTCCAAAAGCCGCACGAGGTTCGACAAGCCCTGACCCGGGGTAGATAGCCCGGCGCGGGGGTGCTGAGATTCCCCCCCTGATGCGGGAGCTTGATCGCCCCGACGAGGAAGGCCCGCCGCCGGCGACAGGAGTCAAGATCGTCCCGTCAACGGAAGGTTAGAGGCCCCCGACCGCTGGAGGACAAAGAAGGGAAGATATTGAACTTTTGTTCGCCTTCCATCACAGTGTGGAATGTGGAGGAGTCGCTATGGTGGGTGTTCATGTTAATATGTATTTTGCGTGTCCTGTTGCTTTTGATTGGGATGACTGTACGGCAAATTAAATTCCTCGTATGTTGCAAAACATACGCCGATCAGAGAAAACATTATGTTTTGGCGAAGTGAATAACGTTGATTATCTTGTTACAATGGCACCTGTCAAGGGGTGGAATATACTTGGCAGCAATTGAACGGTCAGTTCTTGAAGGAGATGTGTTAGATGCAGGAGAAATGGGCAGGAGTAAAGACGTGAGCGACTTTGACAAGGGCCAAATTGTTTTGGACAGACGACTGGGTTCATATACCACCAAACCTGTCCTATCGATGTAACTGTCTAACCGTTTCTGAAATGTTGGGATAGTTCCAGCCTCAGCTACCTTCTCCGGCAGTTTGTTCCATACATCCACCTTCCGTTGTATGAAAAGGTTATCCTTTAGATACCTATTAAATAATTTTCCCTTCACCTTCAACCTACGTCCTCTGGTCCTCGATTCACCTACTCAGGGCAAGAGACTCTGTGCATCTACCTAATCTATTCCTCTCATTATTTTATAAACCTCAATAAGACCACCCCTAATCTTTTTGCGCTCCAAGAAACAGAGTCCCGGCCTACACACCCTCTCATAGAAACATAGAAACATAGAAAATAGGTGCAGGAGAAGGCCATTGGGCCCTTCGTGCCAGCACCACCATTCATTGTGATCATGCCTGATCATCCACAATCAGTAACCTGTGCCCAACTTCTCCCCATGCTCCTTGATTCTACTAGCCCCCAGAGCTCTATCTAACTCTCTCTTAAATTCATCCAGTGATTTGTCTTCCACTGCCCACTGTAGCAGAGAATTCCACAAATTCACAACTCTCTGGGTGAAAACGTTCCTTCTCACCTCAGATTTAAATGGCCTCACCCTTTATTCTAAGACTGTGTCCCTGGTTCTGGACCCCGCCAACATTGGAAACATTTTTCCTGCATCTCGCTTGTCCAGTTCTTTTATAATTTTATATGTTTCTATAAGATTCCCTCTCATCCTTCTAAACTCATTTCAATCTTCCCTCATATGACAGCCCTGGTCAGGAAAAGAAGGGGATACGTGTCAGGTATCGGCAGCTGGTATCAATGGAATGCCTTGGGAGTTACGCGGAACACACTAGGATGTATGCACGTAGGATGGAAATCCGGAGAGCAAATGGGGAACATGAGATATTCCAGGCAGATATTGTAAAGCGAAGTCCCAAAGGATTCTCTTGGCAATTTACGAATAAAGGGTTCCAATAAACGAGCTAAAAGTGTACTCATCTGTGTATACACCGCGGGAGATGGCAAAAGTCCTAAATAATTTGAAAAGCCAAGTACTGATCGGTTATATTGAGCATGGAATTCTTAAGTATGGCGATCAGTTCCAGAAACTCCTCCAGTGATACAGTTGATCCCGGCTTCCTATACGTGTCCCTTACCTCCTTCTTTTGCCTGACCAGAGCCTCAATTTCGTTCGTGATCCAAGCTTCCCGCTTCGCACCTCACTCCAACAGGAACATGCATGTCATCCACTCTGGCCCCCACACTTTTAAAAAAGACTTCACTTACCGGATGTTTGTTTGCCGGGAAGCTATTTGGCCCAAGCAAATTTAACAAGTTATTGTCTAATACCATCAAAGTTAGCCTTGCCCCTGTTCAGAATTGTAAGTTGTACGTTCTACCTGTCTCGATCAAAAACTATCCTGAAGCTAATAGCACAGCGATCGCTAAAAGATTTGACCGCCAACACTTTCGTAACTTACCCTTCCCAATCTCCAAAGAGTAGATCTAGCTATTATAAAGAAACAATGTAATTAAGCCAGAGAGGGTATGAAATATTCAGAAGAACCTATCACGGCAAACCTACCTCGTTTACCAGAAACACGCTGCTGAAGAAAGATTTCACAAACAAGTTTCAGAAACGTCGTATGCTGGGGTCGCTTAACCTTGAGAAGAACATTCAGGGTGGAACATATCCGGTTATACGCGCTAAACTCCCGTTGTCGCCCAACGTCCGTCACGGGCGTTCTAAGGGCATTCGCCCTTTAAAGTCCTGCTCTCAAAGTCAACACTTGAAGCCCCCCATTGTAAATGCTTCGATAGTAATCATGTTTTGTCCTTCTGCTGACTGGTGAACAAGCAACAAAAATCTTTTAACTGTAGCTCAGTACACGTGGCAATAGACTAAACTGAGCTGAACTGAGCTGAATGGAACATCTGAGCATCTAAGCAATGTCTCCCTTTCCCATACCCCCCCCCCCCCACCCCCGTCGCCTCCCACTTATAGTCCTTGCTCTGGACTGATATTTTACGTCTCCTCTACCCTCATTTCCGTCGCTTAAATCTTTTTTTCTTTTCATCTCAGCCCTTTGTCCATCCAACTGCAAATCCAACCCCACCACCCCACCCCATCTCTCTCCCCACCACCTCAACTGAATCTGTTTAATGTTCATTGTTTCAGCAGTTTCTGGACCTTTACGGGCAACACAACCTGAGCACATCCCCGGCTTCCTGTCCCGCTGTGTTCGTGATGCAGAACTGTTCGCTGTAACGGGTGTCTGAAACGTTTATCCACGGTCCTTTGTGTTACATTTCCTGGATCTGATTGCACGCAGTTGTGAAATTGAACTATTAGCATTGATTAATGTACATATTAACATCAATATATTGGGAGAAAATGACATTGTATTAAAATCAGTGAATCTGATAACCTCTCCCAGTTCTTCTGGAATCATATTACATATAATCCATTCTCGGTTTACGAAGAGTTAGAACAGATGCGCGGAGCAAGTTCTATTTTAAGGTGCAGCTGGTCAAAGGTTGATTTGAATCGGGACGGATCCGGGTGTTACGGGAAAGGAGTTAATTGGGGCAAGGTAGATTAAAATGTCACTAACTGAGCAGTAACTGAGCGGGACAGGCAGCATCTCTGGATGGAAAGAATGGATGAAGTTTCGGGTCGAGATAATTCAGACTGGGGCTCAGTGGAGAGGGAAACGAGATACATGGAATGGTAAGGTGTGAAAACGAGGGATAAAAGGCGACGTGGTTCAAAGAAAATACAAAATGGTTCAATGTTAGCAATGGGAAGCAGACAACGAGGCATATTATGTACAGTTTAATCATGAGGGCAGTCAGACTGGTCGGAGAACTAGGATGGGGGTGGGGGGGTGGAGAGAGACGGATAGGACGAGTTATGATGTGAGAGCAGTCAACTTTCATACCGATGGATTGTAAGCTGCCCAAGCGAAATATGAGGGGCAGTTCCTACAATCTGCGTTGTGCCTCACTCTGACAGCAGATGAGGCTCAGGACAAACAGGGGAGTATGGGAATGGAAGAGTTTAAAGAGTTAAAGAGTTTAGGAACCCGGAGATCATGTAGGTCTAGGCATACTGAGCGGAGGTATTCAGCGAAACGATCGCCGAGACTGCGCTTGGTCTCGCCGATAAATAGGAGTTCACACCTGGAACAGTGGATACAGTAGATGAGGTTGGAGAAGGTGCAAGATTACCTCTGCCTCGCCTGTAAGGACTGTCGGGGTTCTTGGACGGAACCATTAGGCAGGAGTTAGGGACGGTAGACAGTGATCCGTTGTTATTGGGTAAAGGCACAGATGTCATGTGGGAGTATTTTAAAGGCCAGCTGATCAAAGTGCAGGGTCGGTATGTTCCAGTAATGATCAGGCATCGGGATGGCAAACTAAGGGAACCGTGGTTGACCAAGGAGGTCGTTCCCTACGCCCGGAGGAAAAGGAAGCTTATATTCAATAGACAATAGACATGGCTGATCATTCACAATCAGTATCCCGTTCCTGCCTTCTCCCCATACCCCCTGACTCCGCTATCATTAAGATCTCTATCTAGCTCTCTCTTGAATGTATTCAGAGAATTGGCCTCCACTGCCTTCTGAGGCAGCGAATTCCACAGATTTGCAATTCTCTGACTAAAAAAGTTTTTCCTCATCTCCGTTCTAAATGGTCTACCCCTCATTCTTATCTGTGACCTCTGGTTCTGGACTCCCCCAACATTGGGAACATGTTTCCGGCCTCTTACATGTCCAATCATGGGCGCAGCGGTAGAGTTGCTGCTTTACAGCGAATGCAGCGCCGGAGACTCAGGTTCGATCCTGACTACGGGTGCTGTACTGTAAGGAGTTTGTACGTTCTCCCCGTGACCTGCGTGGGTTTTCTCCGAGATCTTCGGTTTCCTCCCACACTCCAAAGACGTACAGGTATGTAGGTTAATTGACTGGGTAAATGTAAAAATTGTCCCTAGTGTGTGTAGGATGGTGTTAATGTGCGGGGATCGCTTGGCGGCGCGGACTTGGTGGGCCGAAAAGGCCTGTTTCCGCGCTGTATCTGAAATAAATATGAAAATATAATAATATGAAATCCCTTAATAATCTTATATGTTTCAATAAGATCCCCTCTCATCCTTCTAAATTCCAGTTTATAGAAGCCTAGTCGCTCCAGTCTTTCAACATACGACAATCCCGCCATTCCGGGAACTAACCTAGTGAACCTACGATGCACTCCCTCAATAGCAAGAATGTCCATCCTCAAATTTGGAGACCAAAACAGCACACAGTACTCCAGGCGCGGTCTCACTATGGCCCTGTACAACTGCAGAAGGACCTCTTTGCTCTTATACTCAACTCCTCTTGTCATAAAGGATAAAACATGCCATTAGCTTTCTTCACTGCCTGCTGTACCTGCATACTAACTTTATGTGACTGATGAACAAAGACACCTTTGTGCTTCCCCATTTCCTAACTGGACATCATTCAGATAATCATCTGCCTTTCTGTTCTTACCACCAAAGTGGATAACCTCACATTTGTCCACATTAACCTGCATCTGCCATGCATCTGCCCACTCACACAACCTGTCCAAGTCACCCTGCATTCTCATAGCATTCTCATTATGTCCAGTTTAAGACGGTGTCATCAGACGGGACTTACGTGGATATAAAGCGAGTAGGTCAAAGATCAAGCCGGCAATTAGAAGGGTCAGATGGGACCACGGAATGTCGTGTACATTTCGGCGTATTGAATAAAAATCCAAATACGTACGTTAAAGAGAAGAGGGTTGCAATGGAAATGGCAGCATCGCACAAAGATAAGGGAGGGAATCTATGCGTGTGGGAGAATGTAGGTGAGGTACTTAATGAATACTTTACATCTGTATTCACCGAGGACTTGGTCCTCCAACTGAAAGTGATATCAGTGTAGAGGATACAAATATGCTGAGGCAGTTTGAGATTGAGATTGAGATGGAGCTGAGGCGCTTGAAGTACATTATAGTGGATAACGTCCCAGGGCCCGACCGGATCGTTCCTGGGTTATTGAGGGAGGCAAGAGAGGACATTGCGGAGCGCTGGCGAGGATGTTTATTTATTCTCTAGCCGCAGGTGACGTCCCGGAGGACGAGAGAGTCGCCAGTGTTTTTCCTTTATTCAAGAAAGGAAGTAGAGAGAATCCAGGAAGCCACATGCCACTGGCAGTGAAACTATTTGAGAGGATTCTTGGAGATAGTGTTTATCCTCATTTGGAAGAAATTGTCTAAATAGGGATAGACAACATGGCTTTGTACACACGGCTGTTCATGTTGCACTAATTTGATTGTGTTTTCTGAGGAGGTGACAAGGGAGATTGATGAAGGTAGGGCGGTGGATGTTGCACACATGAATATTAGTAAGACCTTTGATAAAATTCCTCTTTGTAGGCTGATCCAGAAAATGAAGAAGTATGGGATTTATGATGAATTGGTCATATGGATTCGGAACTGGCTCAGTCACAGAAGACAGAGGGTTGTGGTAGAAAATAGATATTCTGGCTGGACGACTGTGACCAGTGACGTTCCACAGGGGTCGGTGCCGGGACCTCTGCTGTGTGATATATATGTGTGCGTGTGCGTGCGTGTATATATATATATATATATATATATATATATATATATATATATATATATATATATATATATATATATATATATATATATATTAATGAATGAGACGTAAATGTAAATGGGTTGGTGAGTCAGTTTGATGACGACACCAGAGTTGGAGGAGTTGCACACAGCGGGCAAGGCTGTCAGAAGTTACAGCGGGATATCATGTTCGGCACAAACATTATGCGCCGCAGAGCCGTTCCGGCGCTGTGCTGCTCACTGTTCTATGAAGACTGAAACGTGCTGCCGAGGGTGGCGCCGGAAAAGATACGATGGTGGCTTTTCAGAGGTTCTTAGATATACATATCGATATGGAGGAAAGGAGGCATATGGACCACGTGAAGAATGAGAAGATTAATTTAACTTGGCATTATGTTCGGCAAGGACATCGTGGACGAGTGCGTTTTCCTACGTTTACCATGATGCTATTACTTTTAAAATAGTAATGAAAAGATGAATTCACCCACCAGTTAAAGACGGAAATTGACGGACTAATTCTGATAGCATTACACCGGCGACCTGCGAATGGTGCCTGGTGGAGGAATTTATTAGTGCGTTGAGGAGAATTCGAGGTCAGCAAGTTCCTGTTCGTGTGCTACAGCGTACGACGAGGTGCTCAGGACACGAGAACTCCAGCTGACGAGGCATATTGAAGCTCTGGTCAGGATACCAAGGAAAAACATGTCACGTACCGGCAGCTGGCATCCCTTGAGAATCCCTTGAGAGTGGGATTGCATTTAAAATGGCAATTCGGAAAGCCAAAAAGGGCACATGAAATATTCCTGCCAGATAAGGTGCAGGAAAATCACAAGAGATTGATTAAATACACTAGGAGCAAATGGTTGCAGCGGACGTAATAAAAGTGCATTAATCTGTGTATGGAGCCGCGGAAAATCTCCCAGCTCTTAAACAATTCTATTTTGCCCCAGTGCAGTTTGCGGGTCATGGAAGCTAGGGGAATCATGGTAGAGACTGATGATGTCTTGAAATATATTGTCGAATTGAATTGAATTAAATTGAATTGAAATGAATTTATTTGTCATTCAAAAAAATAAAATGTGAACGAAATGTCGTTATCAGACCGTCAGGACAATAAAAAGCAAACAAAACACACACTTACATTAATTTAACATGAACGTTCATCACAGTGACTCTCCTCCACGCACCTCCTCACTGTGATGGAAGGTTAAAAAAGTCTTATCTCTTCCTTGTTTCTCCCGCGGTCAGGCAGTCAAACTGCTGCGTCAAGGCTTTCGAGGCTCCCGATATTGAAGCCCCCGCCGGGCGATGGAAGATCCCGCGGCTGAGCCGCGCCGGGCGATGAAAGGACCTGCGATTCAAGCCTAGCGATTCGGGGCGGACGAAGCTGCTGCGCCTGGAGCTCCCGAAAAGTCGGTCACAGACCACAGGGCCCGCGGCCGAACCCTCCGAAGCCTCCGAAAGTGGAGTCGGAGCCACAATCGCAGCGCCACCACAGCCCCCGAAAGTGAGCCAGCTCCGCAAGTCCACAGGCTGTGGGACCGGAGCCCTCAAGGTCGATACCAGCTGGAAGCGCCCAGCTCCTGGATGTTAGGCCGCAGCGGGAACGGAGATACCACACAGGAGAAAGGTCGCATCTCCGTTGTCGAAAGAGATTTTATTTAAGTTCCCACCCACTAACCCCCCATATAACACTCAACTAAAAATAGATTATTACATACATCTAACATTAACGATAAGACAAGGAAGGACAAGTGACAGACAGACTGCAGGCGGTCCACAGCCGCAGACGCAGCGCCGCCACACTCGTTATTAATCGAGAGGAGCTTTTTCCGGTCTTGAGAAGCATAATTATGGATAAATCTCCGGGCCCGGCCAAAGGCATTCCAGGAGGTTGTGCGAAGCAAGCAACGCAATTCTTTGTGCTCTGGTAGAGATTTGCTTGTCTTCCTTTGCCATGGTGGCCTTTGGAAGATTGTGCCATAATTTCAGAAAAGCTGCAAGGACATTCTAGTAATCCAAAGGCTAATAATCCATAGCCGCGGTGACAAACTTACCGCGAAATAGGATCTACCTGCATTTGGAAGGACAAGGACTGATTACGATAGTTAACATGGCCTATTTAAGTATTCCCCTCAGTTCCCAAAACTCCTCCAGTGGGGTACACTTGGTCCAAGCTTCGTAAACCTGTCTCCATCTTTTTCTTGGCCAGAGCCTCAACTTCTCTTGCCATCCAATCTTCCACATTCCCATCTATTCGCCCGTCACCCAACCAGGATGATGAATGTCCTGAACTCTTTCCCCCACACATTTGAGAACATCCCGCTGACCGGCCGTTCTTTTGCCGACAAATTGGCCACTTGGCCAATGTATTGTTCAATACCATCAAAATTAGCTTTGCCAATATTCAAAAAGTTAACCCGTCGGCCCACACTGTCTTTATCCATAAATATCATGAAGCTTTTAGAACAGTGATAGCTCCTCCCAGATGGTTTGCTCACCAACACTCCAGTCATTTGCACTTCCCAATATCCTGAGTAGGACCAGCCATAATCCAAGAATGATGAAATTAAGGTCGAGAAGATGTGGAAGTATTCAGGAGGGTTTATCTTGGATTGGAGGGCTTGAGTTATAAAATGAGATTTGTTTACTGCGACCTTTTACCCTTGATCGAACGAGGCTGAGTGAAGATCTTATGTTTTTTTCAATTACGCCGCGAAAATAGGTTGCATCAGGGACAGTAGAAATGGAGTCGCAGGTCGGCAGGATGGGAAAGAGAGCTGATGGTGCGTTAACCTTCATCGCCGTAATGAGTAAAGAATTAGGGACGTTACCTTACAGATGGAGAAGACGTTGGTGAGGCCGCATTCGGGAGATAGTAATAAGGACAAGTGGAGATTTTGCCGTCTCTGATTTTATTCCTTGGATCACTGGAGACTGAGGGATGGTCTCATAGAGTTATATAAACTGATAAGGGTCGCAGATAAGTGCCAGAGCAACGGTTAACGGCAAATGCAATTAGAACGTTTAGAAGGCAATTGGGAATGTCATTGACAGGAAATACATAGCAGGATGTGGGCCCAATACAGGCAAATGTGGCTATCATGAAGGAAGCTTGGTGGGCGCGCGTGCGCTGCGGCTAAAGGCCTATTTACCTGCTGTGCAACTCTGTTTCTATCACTCTATGAGTGGGCAAATAGGATTTTCTGAAATAATTTCGTCTTGAAGGCTTTCCACTGTTCGAATGCTATTTCCCACGTCAGGCTTACATTCCTATTAACCTTAGTCACACCTCTTCTCATTGCATTGAAATCGGCATGTTTCTAAATTGCACCGGAAAGATCCAACGTGGATACGATGACCCGATTACCCTATTCTGCTTTGCAGCCATTGCATGATTTAAATATAGATTTTTTCTACTTTGCAACCACATAATACGCCTTTGCAAGTTGACCTCTCTTTCCACATCTTCCAGCGACACTCGCTCCCATTGGCATGTTTCCCAGAACCATTTGCAGCAACCCGACCTGGTTGACCAGAAACACACCGCCGAAGAATGAATTCCTAAACATATTTTACAAACCTCGTAAACTAGGGTCGCTTAACCTTGAGCAGAAGACTAAGAGCACAACACTTCCAGTTATGCGCGCTTAACCCCCTTCTTCGGCGAAGGCGTCACATAGTCGTCCTACCTTTGGCCCATACTTTCTTACTCTCCCAGTCAATACTTTAAGTCCCCCTGAGAACTTCTGTATATCTTAGCAGCTTCTCTCCAAACGTGTAGAACGGTACGTTTCCCGCTAACTGGAGGCCAAGAGAATAGTTCCTCAATTGAATCACGACCGTGTTATGTTTTGTTTGTTTGGAGATACAGCCTGGAAACGGCCCGTCATGTACGGAGAAAGCTCACTACCCTTCTACAGAATGGAAAATATTCAACTTCAAATCTCATTTCGCTGTGTAGATGGTGCCCGATCAGCTGAATATGTTTTAGTCATTCTCTATTTTTATTTTAAACCTACCACAGTGTGTTTGTTTTACTTTTGAACTAAAATGTGCACCCTTTTCTTGAAATGGTCAAACCATAGCTTTAACCAGGCGATGTTACCAGGAACAATAAATATGTTGGCGACAGTGACACGTCTCGAAGATGGACTTCGATTTGGGCGGCATTACTCCCACCGCGTAAGTTTCACGCTCTGATTCGTTGATTTCCAATACTGATTATTAACCTATGAATTACAAATACAATTTAAGCAAACCATTGTCTTTTACCCCGTTCCGTTTTCTGTGGATACGCATGTTATAAATGGCGGGTTATATTTCGGATTTGAATGTGTTAACGTCCTCCAACATCAGCTATGCCATTCGGCGCGTGAACCGTGACTCCTGACCCGGCAAAAGCCCTTCACGTTGTAACTTGAGTCGAGAGCGGTACATTAATCCGCACTTTCTACATCAAGCATTCCTCCACCGCGGGATAAGTGAGATTACTTCATATTGTGTGGAAAGAAACGTGTTTCTTCAAGAGAGTGTGACTAATATTTGGGTTCCGTCATTCCCCGGACCCCACTGGAGAGTTGACGGGAGTATAAATGAACATCTGAACCGCGCTGTAGCTCAATTGTGCTCCCCGGACTTAACGCCGACATTGGGACTCTTCCAGATGGGACGGGCAGCAATTCTGTACGTCAATGAAATCACCTATCCGATCCTGGCGGCGTTTGGTATCCCTGGTAAGCTGAGTCGCTTAATGCGTTGCTGGTCTGATTCAACTCTAAAGGGTGTGAGTACTCTGACGGTCTGTTTAGTAATCCCCTGCAATCACCAACAAACTGTAGTCCGATCAGTACAGCCAAATCACTGGAGTAGGTATCGCAGTAGCGTCGCAATGCACAATCAAATGGACAGGGAACAGAGTAGAAGATATTCGGATAGACGTACAACGATTGGACAGCGGGTTGAATGAAAAGACCGAGAACATTACATTGGATCATAAAGTACTGGAGTAAGTCAGCGGGTCATGCGGCACCTCTGCCGGACAGTGATAACCTACGTTTCGGGGCGGGATCTTTCTTCAGATCCCATGACCGGGTGAACTACTCCAGCGTCTGCAGTTATTCGTGCTTCCAACATATTGGAGTTAAGTGTTGACTTGTAGCCGAGCGGTGGGTGTGGGGTACAAGTTAGCCGACTAAAATGTCTCCTTTGCGGACCACACTTCAGCATTGGCGATTTTAACGCTGTGGTTCATCCGGCTCCTCTAGTATCTTTGATCCAGAGACAGGAACGCAACCTGTGCAGCCTCGCTCTACCAGCAACTGATGACTCACAGACGCGCTCTGCTTCCATTGGCCGCGCCACGGCTGGCAGCCGCGCCCCGCTGCAGCTTGGAAAACACCAGACAGCGTGGGGGAGGGGGAGGGAGAGGGGGAGGGGGAGGGGAGAGGGGGAGGGGGAGGGGAGAGGGGGAGGGGAGAGGGGGAGGGGAGAGGGGGATGGGAGAGGTGGAGGGGAGAGGGAGTGGGGGAGGGAGGGGGAGAGGGGGAAGGGAGAGGGGGAGGGGGATGGTAGGGGAGGGGGAGGAGAGAGGGGGAGGGGAGAGGGTGAAGAGAGGGGAGAGGGGAAGGTGGGAGGGGAGTGGGGGAGGGGGAGAGGAGAGAGGGAGAGGGGGAGGGGAGGGGAGAGTGGGAAGGGGAGGAGAGAGGGGGAGGAGAGAGGGAGAGGGGGAGGGGAGAGGGAGAGGGGGAGGGGAGAGGGGGAGGGGAGAGGGGGAGGGGAGAGGGGGAGGGGGAGGGGAAAGGGAGAAGGGGAGGGGAGAGGGGGAGGGGAGGAAGATGGGAGGGGGAGGGGGAGGGAGTGGGGGAGGGAGGGGGAGAGGGGAAAGGGAGAGGGGGAGGGGAGGGGGATGGTAGGGGAGGGGGAGGAGGGAGGGGGAGGAGAGAGGGTGAAGGGAGGGGAGAGGGGAAGGTGGGAGGGGAGAGGGGGAGGGGAGAGGAGTGGGGGAGGGGAGAGGGGAGGGGGAGCGGGAGAGGGAGAGGGGGAGGGGAGGGTGGGAAGAGGAGGATAGAGGGGGAGGAGAGAGGGAGAGGGGGAGAGGGAGAGGGAGGGGGAAGGGGAGGGGAGGGGAGAGGGAGAGGGGGAAGGGAGAGGAGCGGGGGATGAAGAGTGTGAGGGAAGAGGAGCGAGGGGGATGGGAGAGTGGAGAGGATGAGGGGAGGGGAGAGGGGGTGGGAGAGGAGAGGGGGAGGGGAGAAGGGGAGGGGAGAGGGGGTGCGAGAGGAGAGGGGGATGGGGAGGGGAGGGGTGGGAGAGGAGAGGGGGAGGGGAGGAGAGCGGGGGAGGACGAGGGGAGAGGACGAGGGGAGAGGGGGTTGGGAGAGAGGAGAGGGGGAGGGGAGAGGGAGGGAGGTGGGGGTGGGTGGGGGAGGGGAGGGGAGGGG
Organism: Rhinoraja longicauda; assembly: GCF_053455715.1. Taxonomy (NCBI): domain Eukaryota; kingdom Metazoa; phylum Chordata; class Chondrichthyes; order Rajiformes; family Arhynchobatidae; genus Rhinoraja; species Rhinoraja longicauda. The sequence continues at coordinate 34,694,133 of NC_135971.1, forward strand.
ATAGTGGGAGTGGAGAGGAGAGGGGGAGAGGAAGAGGGGCGTGGCAGAGGGAGAGGGGGAGTTGGAGAGAGAGGGAGGGAATTGGGGGGACGGGAGTGTGGTGGGAGGGGAGAAGGGGAGGGGGAGAGGAGAGGGAGAGGGGAGGGGAGAGGGGGGGAGGGGAGAGGGGAGGGGAATGGGGAGAGGGTAGGGGAGAGGGAGAGGGGGAGGGGTAGGTGGAGGGGAGAGGGGGAGGGGTTAGGCGGATGAAAGAGGGGAGGGGGAGGGAGAGGAGAGGGCGAGGGGGAGAGGGAGAGGGGAGGGGGAGAGGGGGAGGGGAGTGGAGAGGGGGAGGGGCAGGGGAGACGGAGAGTGGGAGGGGTGCTGGGGAAAGGGGAACGGGAGGGGGAGAGGGAGAGGGGATGGGAGAGCGGGATGGGGATGGGGAAGGGAGACTGGGCGGGGGCATGTGGGAGGGGAGAGGGGTGGGGACGGGGAGAGGGGGCTGGGGCAGGGGGAGGGGACAGGGAACGGTGAGAGGGAGAGGGGGAGGTGAGAGGGGGGAGGTAGAGGGGGGGAGGAGAGGGGGAGGATGAGGGAAGAGGGGGAAAGTGAGGGGAGGGTTAGCGGGGAGAGGGGGAGGGAAAGGGGAGAGGGTGAGGGAGAGTGAGTGGGTAAGGGGAGGAGGAGTGGGGAGAGGGGAGAGGGACAGGGGAAAGGGGGAGGGGGAGGGGAGAGGGGGAACGAGAGGGGATTGGGAGGGAGAGGGATGGTGGTAAGGGGAGGAGGAGGGGGTGAGGGGGAGGGTAGAGCAAAGGCAAGGATGACGGTAAATGGGGTAGAGGAGCCAATGGTGTGGGATAGACAGGATATGGGGTGAGGGGAGGGGCAAGGTGGGAGAGGAGAGAGGGGACAAGGTGTGAGGCGGCGGAGGGACAAAGGGGGACGGGAATAGGGGAGGGGGCAGTGGGGGAGCGGTCAATGGGGAGGGGCGGGGGGGGGGATTCTGTAGGAGCTGTTCTCTATAGCCTGTCTCTGCACCAATATTGATTATATTCATGAGGGTCGTTTTTTCATGGACTGGAAAGGACACAAACACAAACTATTCACTCAGTACCCATGACGATAATCAACCGAACTCCTCCCGTGGGGGACGGCGCGGAGTGGAGGGGGGGGGGTGTGGTGCACGGTGAAAGGTAGAGGGCAGTGAAAGGGGGAGTAGAATGAGAGGCAGGGATGGGGTAGTGGGAGAGGGGAAGGGGGTGAGTTGTGACGGAGGACAGGCTGGGGCTGGTGTGGGGTGGTGAAGAGAGAAATAGAGGTACAATAAAACCTTGTTCACATACCCATCGACAAAAACAACACACCAAATCAGATTCTACACTAATTACATATAATATTTCTGAAAGAAAAAAGAATAAGATCAAAAACATAACTTGGACAATAAACCAATCCCCTGGTAGCGAAGACATGGCTGTCTACGTCCATTACTGAGATCATGTCTGGGTTGTGTAGGTTGGTTCAAGAACCTTATCCCCTCTCACCGCTTATCCCTGGCCTTGAACCAATGGTCTTTGGTTGAGTTAGTTTAGTTTAGTTTAGCCGCCTTTGACACCATAAATCACTCTATTCTCCTCACCCGACTTGAAACCTCCTTTAACATCACCGGCACAGCCATATCCTGGTTCAAATCTTACCTCTCTGACAGACACCAGTTCATCTCCATTAACAACTGTAAATCCCCACCGCTCCCCTCCCCCAGGGTGTCCCCCAAGGCTCAGTCCTTGGCCCCCTCCTCTTCATCCACTACCTGTTCCCCCTTGGTCAAATAATCCGCCGTCATGGACTCAACTTCCACTGCTTCGCCGATGATATCCAGCTCCTCATCTCCACCAAGTCAATTTCCCCCACCACACACTCTACACTGACAAACTGCATCACTGAAATAAAATCTTGGCTTCAATCAAATTTCCTCAAACTCAATTGCAACAAATCTGAAATCATCATCATTGGTCCAAAAACGCTCACCAAATCCACCCAAAACTTCATCCTCAATATTGATGGTCTCCCAGTTTCCACCTCCACTCATATCCGGAATCTTGGAATCATCTTTGATCAAACCCTCTCCTTCGACAAACACATCAAACACATCACAACGACAGCCTTCTTCCACCTCCAAAACATTGCCCGTCTCCGTCCATGCCTCTCCTCCACAGCTGCAGAAACCCTCATCCACGCCTTCATTACCTCCCGTCTGGACTACTGCAACAGCCTCCTCTATGGCGCACCCTCAAAAATCATCAGTAACCTTCAATACATTAAAAACTCCGCTGCCCGTCTACTCACCCACACCCCGATCCGTGACCATATCACCCCCGTCCTTTACAAACTCCACTGGCTCCCCATCCCCCAGAGAATCCAGTACAAAATCCTCCTCATAACCTACAAAGCCCTCCATAACCTGGCCCCATCCTACCTGACCGACCTTCTCCACAGGCACACTCCGACCTGCATCCTCCGCTCTGCTGCTGCCAATCTCCTATCCCCCCACATCCGGAACAAACTCAGATCCTGGGGGGACAGGGCTTTCTCCATCGCTGCTCCCACCCTATGGAACTCACTACCCCAAACCGTTTGAGACTCCTCCACACTCACCACATTCAAAACATCACTGAAGTCTCACCTGTTCAGTACTGCCTTCAACCACTGAAGGTCACCTCACCTTCTGTCTCCTTTCTCTGTTCGTTTACTTATTTACTTATTTATCTATTTATGCATTTCCCTATGTTCTCTAAATCTCTGTAAAGCGTCTTTGAGTATATGAAAAGCGCTATATAAATATAATGCATTATTATTATTATTATTAGAGTGCGGAAACAGGCCTTTCGATGTAGCAAGTCCGCACCGACCAGCGGTCCCCGCACACTAACACGATCCTACACACACTGGGGACAATTTACATTTATACCAAGCCAATTAACTTACAAACCTGCACGTTTGTGGAGTGTGGGAGGAAACCGGACCCGGAGAAAATCCACTTAGTTCACGGGGAGAACGTACAAACTCCGCACAGCCAGCACCTGTAGTCGGGATTGAATCCGGGTCTCTGGCTCTGTCAGGCAGCAACACGACCGCTGCGCCCGATGGAGAAAGGTTATGGAGAAATGTTTCCGATGACTCTTGGGGCCTTTTGGAAACCAAATAATAAACCGCGGCATATCCAAGTTGAAGTACTTGAAGGTTATTGTCGCTGCCACATGTAGGGAGAGGTACAGGTACAACGGCATTGCTTGCTGCAGCATCACAGGCACAGTGACCCTGACACGGCACATAGCCACATTTTTCTCCCTCCCTCCTCTGCCCCCTTCCACCCCCTCCTCTCCCGCATCCTCCCTCCCTGTCCCATCCCTCCCCGCTCTGATCCTCCTTTTACCCCTCCCCCTCCTCTTCCCCATCTCCCCCTCTTTCCCTCCTTTCCCCATCCCTCCCTCCTCTTGCCCGTCACTCCACGCCCGCTCCCTCTCTCCTCTGCCCCACTCCCCCGGCAGGTGGGGGAGAAGCGGGTGGGAGAGGAGGCCGGGGAGAGGAGGCGGCGAGAATGGGGAGGTAACTGTGAAGTGGGTGGAGTTGAACGTGTCGGGGGATGGGGGGGGGGAGTTAAGAGGGAGTGAGGTGGGGAGAGGGGAGGGGATTGCTGGGGATTGACCGGGGGCGGGGTTTGGAGAGGGACTTGGATGGGAGCGGGTGGGGAGGGAGTTGGTGAAGGGGGTGGTGTTGAGGGGGTTGACGGGGGTTGACGATGTGGTAGGGGAGGGAGTTAAACGGGGAGGAGAGGGAGTTGCGTGGGGGGGGCGGTGAGGAGGGGAGAGGGAGTTAGACGGGGAGGAGAGGGAGCTGCAGGGGGTTGAGGGTGGGAGAGGATGTTGGGGGGAGAGAGTGGGAGGTGTGGGGAGAGGGCGGCTGGGGTACTGAGTGTGCTGCTCTGAATCTGACCCAGAGGCCGGGCACACCCCCCCTCCATGCCCCTTACCCCACCCCCTCCTCTGCCTCCCTCTCCTTCCCTCCCTCCCCACTGCCCTATCCGCCCCATTCCTCCGTCCCGTTCTCCCCTCCCCAGCCTTCCTCTTAAGCTCTTCCCCTTCCCCTACCCTCTTCCTCCCCCCAACCCACTGCCCCATTCACCTCCTGCCCCCACTCCGTTCTGCCCCCACCGCTACATCCCCTCTCCCGCTCCGTCCCCTTACCTGCTCTAATCCCTTGCCCACTCCACCCTCCCATTCCGTTCTCCTTGCCTGCATCCCCCCCCACTGGGCTGCCCCCTCCTCCCCATCCTCCTCTCCTCCGCCCCCCTGCTCCTCACCCTCTGGATGTGAAGCCTGAAAGACTGATGTCTGAAGAAGGGTCCCGACCCAAAGCGTCGCCTGTCCATTCCATCCCCCGTTGCTGCCTGACTCGCTGCGTTCCTCCAGCACTTTGTGTTTTACTCAAGATTCCGACACCTGCAATTCCGTGTGTCTCCTCCATGTTGTTCACCACAGAGGGGCATCTGGTGGAGGGTGGGGGGGGGGGGGGGTGGGGGGGAGGGGGTGCTCTCTGCTCCGCTGGCTTCCCCAGCTCTTTATTTGTTATTGTATTCGGAGCTGTATTATATTATTTGTTATTGTATCCGGAGCACGCAGACTGTTCTCATTGTTACCGTCAGGCAGACGATACAGAAGTATGGCTGCGCGTACCACCAGACTTAAGAACAGTTTCTACCATCAGGCCATCAGGCTTCTGAACTCATAAACACATTTCAAATCATATATGTTGATTATTATGAATATTGTCTTTTTACCTTACGATTGTCATTTTTTTAATCTTATTTATCCTTGGAATATTACTGCTGAGGTGACCCGTTGTCTTGTCAAATACTTTTTATTGTACCGTTGACCCTGTGACAACCTTCATATGACAATTACAATTTTTATTATTATCAAGGGAAACGATTCCAATTCACGCGCGGCCCACATCCCTGTGAAACTGCCCTGTGCATAAATGTTTGGGAATGGCAGGCCGGGGTAGTGGGAGGTGGGCAGAGTGTTGGTGGGGCTGTCGAGGGAGTGTGCAGGACGGGGGAGTAGGAGGTGGGCAGAGTGTTGGTGGGGCTGTGGGAGGAGTGTGCAGGCCGGGGGAGTGGGAGGTGGGCAGAGTGTTGGTGGGGCTGTGGGAGGAGTGTGCAGGCCGGGGGAGTGGGAGGTGGGCAGAGTGTTGGTGGGGCTGTGCGGGGAGTGTGCAGGACGGGGGAGTGGGAGGTGGGCAGAGTGTTGGTGGGGCTGTGCGGGGAGTGTTGAGGACGGGGGAGTGCGAGTGGGAGGTGGGCAGAGTGTTGGTGGTGCTGTGTACGGAGTGTGGGCACTGGCAGTGTTGCAGGGACGATGGCGTTGCCAGTGTTGCTGCTGCCACTGGCCATGTTGAACGTGACGGGCAGTTGGGTGGTGAGCGGGGCGCTGCGGCTGTGGGGGGTGGGGCCGGTGGTGCAGCTCTGGCTGTCGGGGGGGGGGGGGGGGGGGGAGTGCGTCTGGCTGCGCTGTCCGTCTGCTTGCGGCCGCTGGTCAGTCTGTGCGCCAGGCGTCTAGCCGAGCCGTGGCCGGCACTGGCCACCTGCTACGCCAGCCTGGCACTGGCCGCGGGCCCCACCCTCACCGAGCTCCTGCACGCCTCCTCCCCACCCGCCTGCCCCTCGCCTACCCGGTCACCGCCCTGGGGCTGGTGGTGGCCCACCGCTTCCTGCCCCAGACGGGGGCTCAGACACCGGGCCAGACGCCCGCCACCGCCTCGTCTCCAGACTGCTGTCCTGTCTGCGGCCGCATCTCAGACGCTTCCTCCTCGTGGCCGTCTCCGTGGTCCTGTCCTCAGCTGGTGAGCATGGAAGGGGCGTCGGCTTCTGTGGGGCGGGCGTCTGGGAGATGGGCGTCTGAGCAGGCGCGTCTGGGGAGGGGCATCTGGGGTGGGGCGTCTGCGTCTGCCATTTAGTACTGAGATGAGGAAAAACTTTTTCAGTCAGAGAGTTGTGAATCTGTGGAATTCTCTGCCTCAGAAGGCAGTGGAGGACAATTCTCTGAATGCATTCAAGAGAGAGCTAGATAGAGCTCTTAAGGATAGCTAAGTCAGGGGGTATGGGGAGAAGGCAGGAACGGGGTACTGATTGAGAATGATCAGCCATGATCGCAGTGAATGGCGGTGCTGGCTCGAAGGGCCGAATGGCCTCCTCCTGCACCTATTGTCTCTTGTCTATTGTCTGGAGGAGGGGCGTCTGCGACTGGGAGAGGGACGTGACCCTGAGGTGTGCCGTGTGCCCCGCCAGGCCCTGCTCCATGTCTACCCTCACGTGAAAAAGGCGGTCGGGGCCTCGGAGAAGGTGTTTGAGTTCATGGACCGCCAGCACGCCCTGGCCCTTCACGGAACCCTGGCTCGAGCGACACTGGTCGCTCGCATCCAGTTCTACAACGTCATATTCGCCCACCCCAAGCAACCTGACGCCGCCGTGCTGAAGGTAAGCCGGCTCGTTCCCTTGGGCCGGGGGGAGGGGTGGGCCGGAGCAGCGCTGCGCCTTACACGAGGCAGACCACGGCTCGTCTGTGCATCAGAAACCAGGCAGCATCTCTGGAGAGAGGGAATGGGTGGCGTTCCGGGTCGGGACCCTTCTTCAGACCGAGAGTCAGCGGAGAGGGAAACTAGATGACCACAAGGTTCACTGTTCGCTGTGGATGAGGTGATAACCAAGGGATACAAACAGTGAAACCAGCGGGATGACTGGGGTGGGGAGGGACCGAGAGAGAGGGAACGCAAGGGTTACTTGTAATTAGAGAATTCAATACTCATTCCCCATGGTTGTTAGCTGTCCAAGCACAACATGAGCTGCTGTTCCTCCAATTTGCATGTGGCTTCACTCCGACAACCCCCTCCCCCCCTTACCTTAGTCATCCTGCTGCTTTCACTGTTTGTATCTCTTCGTTATCACCTCTTCCACAGCCAACAATGGACCATTGTGGGCTCCACCTTCCGTTGGTCATCTGTGCGTGTTCTGGTTTGTTTTGTACCTTTTCATACTCCCAGTTTCCCTCTCCGTTGCCTCTCAGCCTGAAGAAGGGGCTCGACCCGAAACCTCACCCATCTCTCCAGAGATGCTGCCTGAGCCGCTGAGTTACTCCAGCATTTTGTGTCTATTTTCAGTTTAAACCAGCATCTACTGTTTCTTCCCGCACATCGGAAATGAGGAACTGCAGAGGCGGCTTTACAAACAAACGCTCAGCGGCTCAGGCAGCATCTCTGGCGAACATGGACAGGTGACATTATGGGTCGGGGCCCTTCTTCAGTCTGATTATAATGGGGGTAGATAGCTGGCAGAGAGGTGGGGGCTGGACAAAGTCTGGCAAGTGATAGGTGGATACAGGTGAGGGGAGGGTAGAGGGGTAAATAAGGAACATCAGTGGTAGTCGGTTTAGGTGCATTATTGTCGCGTGCATCGAGGTACAGTGTATAGCTGTGTGTCAGATCAGTAACGTAATACTACATATATTCAAGTCAAGTTGAAGTATAGAGCAAAGATTGCAGCATATAGTTCCCAGCATTGTTGCGCACCAGTTCCAGAGACAAGTCCAATGTCTGCAATGGGGTAGAGGTGAATGGGACAGTACCCAAGCTTGTGGAATGACCGTTCAGGGGGGAAGTTCATAAGTCTGTTGGTGCGCGCTTTCGAGCTTCTGTACCATCTGACCGAAGGTAGGGGGAGAAAAGGCCCCTGTAGACCATAGGCCGAGGTGCCTTTTCATTCCATGTTGTGACCCACATCCCATATCTACCTGTATTTATAAAAAAAAGTGTGTAAAAATATTATAGAAATTATGTGTGAAACTCGTCAAGAACAAAACCTGCACATATTTTTAAAATATGGAAAACCCCTCCAAAATCGTGTCAATTTTCCGAGTTGTAATTGTCCAATCAAAGCACGTTTGACGTTGACTCGGACGCCAATTGACCAATCACGCGCTTTGTTTCAGGTTAGCTGGGCAGGGAACCCACTGGGATCATGGCGGACAGTATTTCGTCTGATGCTCGTGTGACGGTGGATTCCGAGGAAGGTTCTTTTGTCCTCTGTGCAATGCATGTCGTCGAAACCCATCGCAAGGTCATTGTACTTAGTTCGTAATAACACGAAATAAGATGTAGTAGTATCGTGTTTTCCCCCTCTTCTTCGTGTATCTACTACGGTATCTTCTACGGTATCGGTTGCGATTTCTAACGATCGTCCAGCTAAGTGCAATAGTTACACTTTATTAAACATTCGCATATTAACCATTCACCAGCCGATTGCTTCACAATGAATGAAAACAGTTTTAACGAGGGTTGAAAGCACAGGTTAGGAGTAATTAAACATATAAGATGCCAGTTATGTCTTAATTGCATTTATTATTGTACATAATTCGAATAATAAAGAAAACACTTCTGGAAAGTCAATTTTCGCCGAATATGATGAATTAATTAACATTTTGGAAAGCCGCCGATGTAAATCATTGGGGTTCACTGGAGGAATCGTAGACAGAAGACATCGTCTAATTTCCAATTTCTTGGCTTTTCGTAATTTCCCAAATTAAATTTACAGAAGTGTTATTGGTGCCTATAGTTTAGTTTTTTAGCGGTCTGAAAATAATATATATCCTGAATCCTCTCTTGAGTCAGGTTATATCCTGCGACCTCTCTTCAGTCGTGGACTACGTGTCTTCTACTGAAATCTGTCAACATTAGCAAAATACTAAGAGTAAGATTTCCAATTTTTTAAAAACTAAAGAGTGAGGCAAACTACAAACATGTCTTAAACGGATCGTTCTCATTTTAGTGAGGAGAATCGTTGCAATGTATGTTACACGGGTCGAGTGAGTCGTGCTGCAGATAACTGGTGTAAGGCACAACTGTTTATTAAAAAGTACTGTAACCTTAAATGTACTGTAACCCGTTGAGGATGTAGGTTGTGAAAAGTAGAATAATGATCTTTCAGTCATAGCTCAGCACTGTTGACTATTGAGGAACGAACTGCAGATGCTAGTTTAAATCGAAGGTCGACACAAAATACTGGAGCAACTCAGCGGGTCTGAAGAAAGATCTCGAACGGAAACGTCAGAACGAAAGGGACAGGGTAAATCAACTCATAAACAGAAGGGATTATTTCCACAGGCTGGCTGGTGTCCACCGAGACAGATCGTTACATCTATAATGTTAACTTTTGCTCTTTCTCCTTTTCTAATTATCTTAATAAATTAGTGTGCAACTGTTTGCACTAAAGAGTTATGATTTTTAATATAAATCTGTGCCACATTTCAAGTAGATACCAGAGATGGGTCACGAAAGTTAAAATCTAGACACATTTTCGATGTTCGACCGGCGGTCTAATATTACATTTAATCCCCTCGTCTAAATCGTTAATATATATTGTAATTAACTGGGGTCCCAGTACTGAGTCTTGCGGCACCTCACTGGTCACCGCCTGCCATTCTGAAAAGCACCTGTTAATTCCTACTCTTTGCTTCCTGTCTGCCAACCAGTTCTTTGTCCATGCGAATATCTTACCCTCAATGTATGTGCTCTAATTTTGCACACTAATCTATTGTGTGGGACTTTGTCAAAGGCTCTTTGAAATCCAGACACACAACATCCACTGGCTCTCCCTTATACATTGTACTTGCTACATCCTCACAAATTTACAGAAGGTCAGTCAAGCTTGATTTTGCCTTCATAAATCCATGCTGACTTTGACTGATCCTGTCTCATATGGAGGTACTGCTGGTTTCATTGGATGGAGGCGAGAGAGGATGTAGAGGGTTACATGGTCCCTCTCCTGCGGTTGCAGGGGAAATACCTGGTGAGGGGATGGTCTTGGCGGGAAACGTTGGGTGAAACAATCAGTTACATGGAGAGCGATCTGTTTGGAAGGCGGAAACGGATTGAGATGAGAAGATGTGGCTCGTGATGTTGGGGGTGTCGGAAATATCAACGGATGTTATGTTAGATTTGCAGACTGCTGGGGGTGAAGTTTACCTGGGGAACTCTATCCTTGTTCCGTCTGGGTAGACGGGGTGAGAGCAGAGCTACGGGAGACAGGAGAGACCCAGGGGAAGGATCCATCTATGATAGCTGCGAGGAAACCACGTTAAATGAGGAACGAGGAGATCTCGGATTGCATTGTATAATCATCGTACTGGGGACAGATGTAGTTGCAAGAGGCTGGATGTGAGGAAGTGGGTCCTTATAACTACGGGTAGTCTTGTAGCAAACGTCATTCCATAGTCTGTCCCCTGTGATGAAGGCAGAGAGATCGAGACTGGGGGTAGTGGTGCCAGGCATAGCCCAGGTTATTTGGAGTAATGGATCCGTGCGTGAAGGGTCATATCTTACAAAGTTGATTGTCTTTTTTGATGAGGTGACTAAGATGATTATGGCTAGTAGGATATCGAATATCGTCGATATGCACTTTGCAAGGCAATTGAGAAAAGTTCGCATGGTTGGCGCACACAGAAGATGGGATCCACGGAAGATTAATGGATGGATGGATTTGATTCAAATTCGACTTGGGCACAGGAGGCTGGAAGGTCGTTAATCTGACGGGAGACACAGAAAAGTGCAGCTGCCGGAGTCAGGGAAGGTCAGTGGAGTGACATTAGAATATATCCTTACTTCATTGTGTACTGAAAGGTTAGTCTCTTAAACGTGGGAGTGTGAGGTTAGGTGAGGGCTAGGAAGACTGATGGACGGACATGTTGGGGGTGTCGGTTAGTAAAGGCGTTGAAGGCTTAATAATCACGGTTGATCTAGTTGGAGATGTACACAGGCGGAGAAGAGTGCTGAGATGAATAAGTGCTTTATCAATGAATGCTGGATGGCGGGATGTTACCGGAATATGCCCGAAGGCCGTAAACATTTAAAGTGAATGCCTGAAATATTTGGAGAGCCAGACAAAATCAGCAGTAAGTATCATCATAAAGATATTATATAATAATATGGACACCCGTAGACCACAAAGGTTATCTTGCCTAGACCATTTGGCAACTACCTGTTAGAACGGCATGCCATTGCCCTATTTGCTCAACTTATGCATATTCCTTCTGATAATGAAAATTTCCATGGAATTCTATCCAGAGTATTTCATTTTTTCTTCACTATTTCTTCATTGATCCAGATCGCAATGGTCTCAAAAAAATGCCTATTCAATTTCTCTCATTTCTACATTCACCTAGTTTCTTCAACTTGATTCTGGAGTATGGTGTGTTTTTATTTACTCACAATTCCCTCCACACTATCAGATTCACATCAAACGGATGTTCAGCTAACATTATCAGTCAAATATTTTATTCCCCTCTATATTCATTGTGTTTGTTTCATCATTTGATCCACACCAAATAGTCATATTCCCTAGTTTCTCTCAGTCATGCTCCACGTAAGCACGCCGGACATGACATTTGGTTTTTACCGGATGCCGTTCCAACATTTAGTTAAACCCAATATACCTCCTTGCCCAAGCAGGAATTCATTCATATTTCCAGATAAGATCCTTAGGTTTATCGTTCAAAACGTGATCTGCGCCGCAGAGGGAATAAACACACACACCCACACGCACACACACACACACACACACACACACACACACACACACCCCACACGCACACCCCCCCCCACACACACACACACACACAGACACACACACACACACACACACACACACACACACACACACACACACACACGGAAATACTAAACTGTTTACTTCTATTATCAGATCAAAGTTCGAGAGAGTGGCTCTGAACGCTCAGCTATCTGTTCCACACTCACATCCGCGTGCAACACGGTACTTGGAGTTTGGCATTGTATGTCGCTCAGCG